>NC_139676.1:12515768-12528268 GCF_951799395.1 Argentina silus
TGCACGATGCCATAGTTGTGTAGGTATTCCAGCGCCAGGACGGTCTCGGCGAAATACATCCGGGTCAGCTCCACGGGCAGGGCCCCAATGTTCTTCAACAGGGTGGCACAGTCGCCCCCTAGGAAAACACATGGCAACCCAGTCTGAATGGGTTAAATGACTTCACAGTGTGTGTGTGTGTGTGTGTGGGTGTGGGTGTGGGTGTGTGTGTGTGTGTGTGTGTGTGTGTGTGTGTGTGTGTGTGTGTGTGTGTGTGTGTATTTGTTTGTCTTGGCTTATTATATCTTCCTGCCCTAATCCTGTGTTTGGCAGAGTCAGGTCTGACTCACACACACACACACACACACACACACACACACAGCTACACACACACACACACACACACACACACACACACACACACACACACACACACACACACACACACACACACACACAGCTACACACACACACAGCTACACACACACACACACACAGCTACACACACAGCTACACACACACACACACACACACACACACACACACACACACAGCTACACACACACACACACACACACACACACACACAGCTACTCTTCATGCCTGACTGTGTCTCTACACACTAACAGCCATGCGAGACCAATCTGCTACTGCCTGCTACAGCACTGGCCCGAGCCCCCCAGAGCTACGTATGTAGACACTGCTGCACTTCAGAAGAAGATCAATTGGCTTGGGTTGCTGTGGGAACTGTCACCTCGTGTGACCGTTCACTACTACCTGGTCTGGTTGAAAGTAAACGGACACATATTGATAAAAGCACGTAATATATGAAATACTATTATCCAAAGCGACTTACACTCTCTGGACACTTTATTAGGAACACTATACTAATACTGGGTAGGGCCTCCATTTGCTCTCAAAACAGCCTCAATACTTTGTGGCACTGATTCCACAAGATGTTGGAAACATTCCTTTGAGATTCTGGTCCATGATGACATGATTGCATCACGCAATTCCTGCAGATTTTTCAGGTCCACTTTCAAGCTGTGAATCTTCTGTTCTACCACATCCCAAAGGTGTTCTATTGGATTCAGATCTGGTGACTGGGAAGGTCACTGAAGAACACTGAACTCATTGTCATTGAAACCAGTTTGAGTTGAAAAGAAAGAGAGCCAACAACACTCTCTGAGATGAAGGGAAAGTTAGCCTAGGAAGTTTCTTGAGAAACTCAATAAACTTCAACATACTCACCTACTAACACACTTTGCATGATCAGTTGGTACGAGAAAGCCAATAGGCCTGTGACGTTTTATTTTGTACACCATATATGAATATATCGTACATACATGACAACATACGTGGTCTGTAAAATGAAGTTTCTTGAGAAACTCACTCACCCTCCACGTACTCCATGACCATGCAGAGGTGTCGACGGCTCTCGAAGGAGCAGAACATGGAGACGACGAAGGGGTTCTCAGCGAAGGTCAGGATGTCTCTCTCCACGAAGGCCTGCTGGATCTGGTTCCTCAGGATCAGGTTCTGCTTGTTGATCTTCTTCATGGCAAAGCGCTGACGCGTCTCCCTGTGTCTCACCAGGTACACCGCACTGAGAGGAGGTAGGGGGGGGGGGGGGGCGGGAGGGGCGGGGGGGGGCGGGAGGGGCGGGGTTGATGGATGGATGAAGATGGAGAGTGGAGAATGGAGTAAGGAGGGGAAGTTCGGTCAGGGAAAATGTCCATGCAGCAGCCACCACCACCGTGGGGGGGAGGGGGGGGAGGAGGGGAGGAGGGATGGATGGATGGATGGATGGATGGATGGATGGATGGATGGATGGATGGATGGATGGATGGATGAAGATGGAGCGTGGAGAATGGAGTAAGATGGAGGGAAGGTTCGGTCAGAGAAAATGCACATGCAGCAGCCGCCACCACCGTTATGCCTTTATATGGATATCAGAGGCGGAGCTTTAATGTGTGCCAGTAATATATATTCTCCCACTGTCATACGCAAGCTACAGCACGTACCTAACTTAGTGCTTACTGCCCTTCCGTCAGCTTTATATGGGATGAATTGAATTGAATACGGGGAGCTCTGTAGGATCCATAAGTGCAATCACTCTCATCCTTCATATCCCTGACTGGTGCTCCATCCCAGAACTCACCCATACGCCCCATTACTGATCAGCTTGATGGTCTGGAAGTCTCCCTCGCTGGGAGGCTTGATGGCTTTCATCTTACCCTGCGAGGAGAGGCAGAAGAAGAGGGGTCACTTATCATCATAATAACTGGTAATAACGGGGTTGTCAATGGACTTAACTGCTGGCACATTATGTGGGCCATTGTAGAGTAATGGCCTAAATTAAATGTAGTAGGTAGAAATCAACAGGTATAATGCAGTGTTACTTAGTATACGGCAAGCATAACACGTCTTATAATGCATTATAACGCCATATAGAGAATATAGAGACAGAGATTGTTACCTCTACATCATCTGTTTCTGGGGTGTGTGGTTCTTCGCTGCCATAGCTGTCCAGGCACACGATATCTGGACCAAAACATGGGACGGTCAACATGCTATGAACACGCTAGGATAGGGAACACACTCTCCATACAATAGGGCAGTCAAGTCAACACACTACCATTATAGTCAGAAAAAACACTATTTATATGTTATGACAGTTAATAAATACACTCCCAATACATTATGATGTCATGTCAGTTATTACTGTCATGTCAGTTATTACTGTCAGTTATTACTGTCATGTCAGTTATTACTGTCAGTTATTACTGTCATGTCAGTTATTACTGTCTTGTCAGTTTACTCTCAATAGACAAGTCAAGTCAATACACCCCCAATTCACAATGATAGTTAGTACATTATTTTGCTTTTGGGATAGTATTAAATATGTATTAAAAAAATACACTTATACACTTAGGGATGGACAAGTCAAGTCAATACACCCCCAATTCACAATGATAGTTAGTACATTATTTTGCTTTTGGGATAGTATTAAATATGTATTAAAAAAATACACTTATACACTTAGGGATGGACAAGTCAAGTCAATACACCCCCAATTCACAATGATAGTTTGTACATTATTTTTGTATGTGATTTTGCTTTTGGTATAGTATTAAATATGTATTAAAAAAAAATACACTTATGACCCAAAATACAGTAAATACCCTCTTAACTCCCGCTGGGATCATATATAGCGAAAAATGTATTCTCTCGCTGCAATGTCAGTCGCTTTGGATAAAAGCCTCAGCTAAACGGCGTATATATTATTCTTATTATTCTTCTTGACTGTGAAAGTGAAAGCAAAGGCCACAACACAACGTTTCTCTCCGCAACTGTTCTTGGCTGTGAGTACTGAAGACCTCAGCCTCTCCTTGCACTTGTTCTTGCCGTGAGCAGCCTTAAGGATTACACTAGCTCTATTTTAAGACCTTTTGCGCTCTTCGGTGTGACAGCTATTCAAGCCGCACTCCCCTACATCCCGGTGTGTTCGTGTAGCGGAGTAACGCAACGACAATTACCTCGAGGAGAGGGCTGTTACGCCTTCTATCTATAATAAAGTTACTCTGACTTGCAAGTCTCCGTGGACACGGGCCGAGTTCTGAGTGCAGAACGAACAAACGCATATGTAAATATCACGCTGGCTTTTATTAGACGCTGGTTACGTAAAGTAATCTGTGAAACTACATTTCTTGTCACCTTGGCAACATCATTCCTTCCTGTGTTAAAAAAAATGTTTCTGTCCCTTCGGGGGAAAAGAAGAGAACGAGTGAGACGGTGTGAAAGTATGTGTGGGTGAAGGAGGAGTGCAGAAGGTGCTAGAAGATCAAGGGGTGGGAATGGGAAAAATGTCAAACCGTTACTGTAGCTGTAAGAAGAAACCAGCCTCCCCCCCCAAAAAAAAAACCCCAACTCATCTATTCAGAATACGGAGACACAAACACACTCAGTCTATTTTGTATGGGGTCATTCTGACGCATGTAGCTTATTGTGGTCCTCTGTGGCTCAGTTGGTAGAGCATGGTGCTAACAACGCTTAGGTTGTGGGTTTGATTCCCGCTGGGACCATATATACTGAAATGTATGTATGCACTCACTGCAATGTTAGTCGCTTTGGATAAAAGCATCAGCTAGGGGGGCGCTGAGTGGCGTAGCACACTAATGTGCTTACCACGTAATCGCAAGGTTCCTGGTTCGATTCAGACCCTCGACCTATCTTGCATGTCATCCCTCCTCTCTCTCTCAACCATCTTTCCTGTCAATCTCTACTGTCTCTATCCCAATAAAGCAGAAATGCCCTAAAAACTTATTTAAAAAAAAAAAAAGAAACTCGATTCCTCGCGTCGTCTCCACTCGATCCTTCTCAAAAAGCACCGGAGGAGGATGTCTCTCCGGGATCAACCGGGATCTTCTCCTCCGAAGTGTTTTTAGTAGCAGGCGAGTGGAGTGCGGAGGAGAGGACACAAGGAACCAAGTTTTTAACAGTCGAGGAAGGGCTCAAACATCTCAACGGTTTCACGCATCAACAACTCGAGCCGGCACGGCAGACGCTAGAACGATGCTATTCCCGTTTTTCTAGTTTTTACAA
Organism: Argentina silus; assembly: GCF_951799395.1. NCBI lineage: Eukaryota > Metazoa > Chordata > Actinopteri > Argentiniformes > Argentinidae > Argentina > Argentina silus. Next base: position 12,520,353 of record NC_139676.1, read on the forward strand.
ATAGACGCTTATCTTTGCTGTGTCATCGTTTATTGCAACAAATACCCAAGGGTGTTTTTATTTGAAAGCGGTTTACAAGATGGACGTCAGAAATCTTAATGAAAACACTGCTTCACTGCCACTGTCTTCCTCTTATGTCCTTTTTGATTTCTATGCTCACTGTACTGTGTCACTCTCTTTACATCTCTCTCTCTCTCTCTCTTTCTTTCTTTCTCTATATCTCTTGTTCTATCCCTCTCTTCCCTCTCTCTCACCCTCCAGTGGGTCCCTGGTGAGTCCCAGCTGGCTGATGATGTAACGAGGGATGTCCGTCTTCATCAAGTGTCCCTCCTTGGCGTAGTCTTCCGCTGCCTCCATGAGGTGGTAGAACTCCTCTGGGTTGAACTCCTGCACAGAGGGGGACAACATAGAGTGTGACACCAAAGCTGTAAGAGAGGGGGGAACCATTATAAAGTGTGACACAAACGCTGTCAAGGGAGGGGGGACAACATAGAGTGTGACACCAAAGCTGTGAAGAGAAGGGGGAACCATATAAAGTGTGACAAGAATGCTGTCAAGCGGGGGAGGATGACAACATAGAGTGTGACACAAAAGCTGCCAGTGTAGCTTAATACAGTTGGGAATCAATTGCTTGGCTGGAGACTAAATGGGATGTCAATGACTCGTTCGATAAAGTTCACAGAAAATAACCCATCTCTAAAGGACGTGATTATACAGTACTGGCTCTGGGTAACTGACCTTGCCTATCATCAAACCATTATTCACTATCCGCCGCAATCACTGAACAGTACATGTCCAATCTAGTACATGTATATCTACGCGGTTTGATAAACAAACACTATGAGGTCAGAGAACTTTTTACTGCTCTTCCAATAATAGTACATGTCCAATCTAGTACATCTATATCTACTATGTGGTCCTCTGTGGCTCAGCTGGTAGAGCATGGCGCTAACAACGCTTAGGTTGTGGGTTTGATTCCTGCTGGGACCATATATACTGAAATGTATGTATGCACTCACTGCAATGTAAGTCGCTTTGGATAAAAGCGTCAGCTAAATGGCATATGTTATTATATTATCTATGTGGTTTGATAAACAAACACAGTCAGTGCGAATAAGGTCCTATAACTTTTTACTGCTCTTCCAATAATAGGCCATCCACCTGATGAGTCTGCCCTTGTATCTTCCCCTCAGGGGATCTATTTCCTTCACACTGGTGCTAGTAGGATCGGGGGAAATAACATTTCGATTAGACACCTGAGCCTGGGGCAGGGGGAGGTCATGATCATTTCCTCGTTGGAATGTTCTCTGATCTCGCCAGGCAGATATAAGAGGGGAGAGAGGAGAGAGGAGAGGAGAGGGGGGAGGAGGGGAGAGAAGAGGAGAGGAGAGGAGCGGGGAGAGGGGGAGGGGAGGAGGAGAGGGGAGAGAAGAGGAGGAGAGGGGAGAGAAGAGGAGGAGAGGGGAGAGAAGAGGAAGGGAAGGGAGAGAAGAGGAGAAGAGAGGAGAGGAGAGAGGGGGGAGGGGAGAGGGGGGAGGAGGGGAGAGAAGAGGAGAGGAGAGGAGCGGGGAGAGGGGGAGGGGAGGAGGGGAGAGAAGAGGAGGGGAGAGGAGGGGCGGAGAGGAGAGGAGAGGAGAAGAGGGGGGGGGAGGAGGGGTGCGAAGAGGAGGGGAGAGGAGAGGAGAGGCGAAGAGTTCTGATCTGCTGTAGGATGCTGATATTCAGCCACCATGTCTGACATTTTCACCAAATCGGAGCCGGAGACTGACTAGAATAACAAATGAACCCCTCTCTATCTCTCTCTCTCTCTCTCTCTCTCCCTCTCAGTAGCACAACTGACAAGATCTAATCTCCTTCTGCATCCAGACTGACCCTATCGACCTCTTCCGTCGGTCGCCCTGGCAACGGGAAGATGAGACGGCATGAGGGGGGCGGGACCAAGCGCGTGACAGGCGGGCAGAGCCATCAATCAGGGCGTGTAAATCCAGGCGCAGAGCTGGCTGGCTCCCGTGTATACACAGGGTGTCTTTATCGTTTAGCAGCTCATGTACTGTATATACTGTATGTATGCGCATGGCGAGGATGCAGATGAGCCCCCAACTGGGTTTCATGATGTTGCTGTTGGTGTGACGGGGGCAGCCTGGCTGGACTGTCTACCGGTCAGCATTGAGGAGGAAATGTATCCTTGGGCAATCAGCGATGCTGCGTCATCCGTACTGTACGTGTGTGGTGAGCAGCAGTGCATTCAGATGTCAGAACACGAGCCCAACGATGGCCTACTGTATACTGTATCTTCAATTAAAACCGAATATGTGTTTTGGTAAAACCTACTATTCAATACAGTACATATCATAGGGGACCTGATTTTTCCTGGTCAGATAACATGGTTAGGAAAAACCCAGGGCCCTAATCGTGACATTTAGCAACTATGTACCGTTGGCTCGTAGACTTGGGCTGACCAATAAGGAACATGATTCTAACAGGACCAGGAAGTGCTTACCAAACATTCTAGAAGCCTGGCTGGACGAGAGATGATGATGAAGAGCTTTTTGACAAGCTCAGTGACGAAGGTCAGCTCTCCGCTCTCCGAACGCTCATAGGCCTGAGAGGGAGAGAGAGAGAGAGAGAGAGAGGGAGGGAGAGAGAGAGGGAGAGAGAGAGAGAGAGAGAGAGAGAGGGAGGGAGAGAGAGAGGGAGAGAGAGAGAGAGAGGGAGGGAGAGAGAGAGAGAGGGAGGGAGAGAGAGAGAGAGAGAGGGAGGGAGAGTCGTCAGCTCAAACATTCAGCGTAATCACAGTCATGTTGTGCATGCATCCATGCGTGCCTGCCTGCGAGTGTGTGTGTGTGTGCGTGTGTGTGTGTGTGTGTGTGCGTGCACATTTGCACGACCCACATCATTCAGCAGTTTCTCCAGATTCCCCTGCAGCTCGAAGAAGTAGACCGTGGTGATGAGGCCATCGCGTGATTTGGTCAGGCAGTCTCTGGACAGCTCAGCGATCTGGTGGTGGATGAAGCTGAGGACCCCGTCGGCCAGCGGCAGCACACTCTCAGGAGAGTAGGACTGGATGAACTCTGCCAGCCTCTCCTCCATCTGAGCTGTAGCCTAGAGGACAGATATCGCAGATGACTTCACATACAGTACTGTACACCCATAACAGATCAAATGAGACACGATTATGTAACATTACCAGATCTGGGTCGATTTTCTTTTTTCTTTGAGCGTTTGCTAATGCCTGCCTGGAGTGAAGGGCAGGGTTTGCACTTTTGGAGTTATTCAATTGGTTCCATTGCAACAGGCAAACTCAATCAAGTCCAGTTAAATATTTTAAATCATTTTAAATACTATCTGAACCCGGATCTGAACGCTACATTTGGATGAAATGTAAAATAAAATAAAATAAAATAAAATAGATAACAAAGTAGTTAATATCTTCATATAACAATGGGGTATACATTATGTCAAGTATTATCTAACAATGTATGCATTCACAGGATGAACACATTTAACAAAGAGGCTCTGGCCCAGTCCTGTGAGGAGGGAACTGACACGCGCCATCGCTTTGATGTGTTACGTAACGCATTTTATCCACCAAGCAACTTGACACAGTCACATCAATGTGACTCGTATTCACTGCAACGAGGTTGGATGGCTTCTGCAAGTGAGAAGCACAATACAGTCAGACGCGCTCCATCAGGAACCTGCACTGTCTAATCAGGATGCATCGAACGCCCGCCCGCCCGCCCGCCACGGTGTTTGTGCCACAGTGTGGGCCGCCGTGTGAATAATGTGCTGCGTCTGACTGCAGTTGCTTGGCTTACAACTTTATCTGCGCTGCCGTACAGTAAGTCATTGTTATCGGACATCACGGAGGCGCAGCTGAAGCGCAGCAGAGGCAGGGCATCGGCCTGTAGGGGAGATATGCTGTCTGAGAGAAACTGCACTGCACTCTGGGCTCCTTGTAGGGACAAGGGAGCCATTTTGGCTCAAATGACTGTGTGTCGGCCCCATTTTGGAGCCATATTTGGAACTGTGCTGGGACATTCAGGGCTTCACTTTACATTGCTGTCATCATGGGTAGGTGTGTGTGTGTAGGTGTGTAGGTGTGTGTGTGTGTGTGTGTAGGTGTGTAGGTGTGTGTGTAGGTGTGTGTGTGTGTGTGTGTGTGTAGGTGTGTGTGTGTGTGTGTGTGTGTGTGTGTGTGTGTGTGTGTGTGTAGGTGTGTGTGTGTGTGTGTGTGTGTGTGTGTGTGTGTGTGTGTGTGTGTGTGTGTGTGTGTGTGTGACTGACTAACCTTGGGGAACCGCTCCTTGTATACATGATTCATCATCACTATCTCGTTGTCATAGCAAGATGGCGACCGCCCCGGGCTGAAGAGAACAGACAGAGTCAAAGAGAAGAGAACAGACAGAGTCAGAGAGAAGAGAACAGACAGAGTCAGAGTCAGAGAGAAGAGAACAGACAGAGTCAGAGAGAAGAGAACAGACAGAGTCAGAGAGAAGAGAACAGACAGAGTCAGAGAGAAGAGTACAGACAGAGTCAGAGAGAAGAGAACAGACAGAGTCAGAGAGAAGAGAACAGACAGAGTCAGAGAGAAGAGAACAGACAGAGTCAGAGAGAAGAGAACAGACAGTCAGAGAGAAGAGAACAGACAGAGTCAGAGAGTGAGAAAATAGATTGAGAGAAAGAGACAGACAATGACAGAGAGAAGAGAAAAGCAGAGACAAGAGAGACAATCAATTCAGCAAATTTTTTTTGCACTTTCTGTACATTATGCTAATCAACCAATCAGAGGCACTCCGTCTCTCTAATGGAACTCTCAGGCCTACTGCTGTCCCCGGGCCCATCTCTCCAATCACGGGAGTTTAGTTGAAGGCTCAGGGGGCCACTACACTATTCTAAGGCCGTGTTCAAATTTAATAGTTTTCATTATTTCGCTTTTCTCCATCATCCCAGAAATTGAGACAGTGGAGAAAACAGTTAGCCAAGTAAACCAAATCAGTTTTCAGCTGTATTATTTGTGATGGGTAACGTTACCCTTAACAATCTACCTTAGCTTAGCTACCTTAGCTTAAGTGGCGTAGCACACTAAGGCGCAAATCACATTATCGCAAGGTCCCTGGTTCACTTCCCTCCATTAACATATCCTGCATATATAAAAAAATCTTAAATGGCTGTATTTACTAGTCTCCTATGGGACTTCCAATACAAGCTTGGTCTCTATCCCAATACAGCAGAAATGTCCTAAAAACATATATACATATATAAACAAATAAAAATCTATCTTAAATGGCTGTATTTACTAGTCTCCTATGGGACTTCCTATACAAGCTTGTTGTCTATCAGCTTGTTGATGTACTTTTGTTGTATTCCTTGGTCATGATGCAATCACTTTAACACTGTACTGTGAAACTGAGAGACAGTTTGGTGCCTCAACATGGAGCATGACTCTCTAGTCTAGTCCCCACTGACATTGGGAAGGCAGAGGGGCTTTAGCTAATGGAGAAACACATGCACTCCAGAGACACCATCAGCACTGAAGGGTGGAGGGTTTTGACAATTATAGTGACTCTGGGGGCTCTAGAGAGATAGAGATAGAGAGAGAGAGAGATAGAGAGAGGGAGGGAGAGAGGGGGGAGGAAGAGATGGAGGAAGACCAAGAAAGAGCAAGAGAAAGAGAGAGAGGGAGAGAGAGACAGAGAGAGAGAGAGGGAGAGAGAGAGAGGGAGGGGGAGAGAGAGAGGGAGAGAGAGAGAGGGGGGAGAGAGAGAGGGAGAGGGAGAGAGAGCCTAGGGAGAGCTACAGTACATCAAGGGCACCACAGAGAAGAGGTGGAAAACATCCAATCAGAGTTGACCCTGACCCCTGACCCCTGACCCCGTGCCCTCTGACTGACCTGAGGCTGCGGGAGCGCGGGCGGACGTGCGGCGAGCGACGCCCCCCGTGACTGTCGTCATCGGTGATGCTCTCGGTGCTGCCGAAGTGCTTGGACAGGAAGTGGAGCTCGTCCATGGTGGGCTGGAAGGGCAGCTGGTGCAGCCGCTCCTGAGAAGAGCTGGATGACTGGAGGAGAGAGGAGAGAGGGATGGAGAGGGGGAGGGAGGGAGAGAGGGAGGGAGAGAGATGGAGAGAGAGAGAGAGAGAGAGGGAGGGAGAGAGAGAGAGAGAGAGAGAGAGAGAGAGAGAGAGAGAGAGAGAGAGAGAGAGAGAGAGAGAGGGATGGAGAGAGAGAGAGAGAGAGAGAGAGAGAGAGAGAGGGAGAGAGTGAGCTGTTGAGTTTTAACAAGCCGTAACTAAACATGGAACTTCAAGGTCGCACCCACTGCATCAAATAAAGAAACAAAAAAAAAGATAAAGGAAGAAAATCTCTATAAAATATAAAAAATATATAAAAAATAAATGATAGAAAAAGAGATAGGAAGAGAAAGAAGAAGACAAAGAAAGAGGATGGGACTGGAGAGCCAGAGGAACCAATTTAAGTAAGAAAGGAGCACGGGGGGGAGGCAAACATTCTGTGGAGAGGACCACAATATGAAAGAGAAGAGAAGGAGAGGAATGTAGGATATAGAAAGAAAATGGAGGGCAAGAGACTGTGGGGGAGAAACTCGACTAAAACTCAACTCCCGGCTAAAGTGGCTTGGTGAGCCCCGGGGGGGTTAACAGCCCACTCTTAAACAAAAGCCCTTTTTTTCTGGCAGCACAGGAAAAACCAGGCCGGATCAATGAAGGGCTTTAATGAACATGTCTCCTATAGGGACCAAGGGAGAAAGGTGGGTTGGAGGGTGTGTGTGTGTGTGTGTGTATGTGTGTGTGTGTGTGTGTGTGTGTGTGTGTGTGTGTGTGTGTGTTGGGGGGGGGGGGGGGGCACACAATGAGTTTTGCCGTGAAAATCCATTAGAAACTCCATTCGGGCCCCAAACCACTTCAGGCAACCACCGCTAAATGCTAAGAGCACAGTCAACAGCATCAATTAAACACTTAGAGGAGAGAGGAAAGGGAAGGTGTTTGTTTCTCATACAGTAGTAATGAGGACACTTTTATGTCCTATTTTTGTGGTTTTCTCTCTCCCTCTCTTTATCACTGTCTTCCTCCCTCTGTCTCACCCCCTCTCCTCTCTCTCTCTCTCTGTCTCTCTCTTCTGCCATCTCTTCCTCTGATTGTCTACTATGTTACACTAGTCCTGAAGCATTCCCTCCTTCCAGGCACCCCTCTCCTCCGCTCCCCTCCTCCCGTCTCCTCCTCCTCCTTTCATCTGCGCCTTGCGGCGTACACAGGCCCTGTCGAAGCTAATCAAGCAAGTAATGGCCCGTGTAAGAGCCAGGGGACCTCTAAAAACCTGCCTTCTCTACCGGTGGAGGGGAGAGGGGGGGAGTGGGGCAGGAGGGGTGGCGGGGGGGACAGGAGAGGTGGGGAGGAGAGGGGGGGGAGGACAGAAGAGGTGGGGAGGACAGGAGAAGGGGGAGAGGGGGGGAGGACAGGAGAAGAGGGAGAGGGGGAGAAGGGGGCAGGAGGGGGAGAGGACAGGAGAGGTGGGGAGGGGGGGAGAAGGGGGAGGGGGGGAGGACAGGAGAGGGGGTGAAGACAGGATAGGGGGGAGGGGGGGAGACAGGAGAGGGGGAGGGGGGGGAGGACAGGAGAGGGGGAAGGGGGGGAGGACAGGAGAGGGTGAAGAGTCTGGGAAGCTGGCTTCAACCTCATCTCATCAGCAACTGCAACTGCTTGCAATCGATGTCAATGTGTGTGTGTGTGTGTGTGTGTGTGTGTGTGTGTCCGTGTGTGTGTCCGTGTGTGTGTGTGTCTTAGAGTGGGTGGGTAGGTGGGCCCGTGTGCGTAAAGGTTAGTAAAAAAGACAGATATAGAGAGAAAGGAAGAAAAGAGAGAGAAATAGAGAGAAAACAGAGGAGAAGATGGAGAGAGAG
>NC_139676.1:12542645-12550145 GCF_951799395.1 Argentina silus
GTATTTGTGTGAGAAGCGAGGACACAGAGAGGACATACAAATAAGAGAGGATACACAAAATTATTAAATGTGTTAATGGATCAATTGAGACAGTTGAGTCACTGGCCTAATAGAATATATCTCGCTCAAATCCCCATTCATTTCTCCTTCTGCGTTTTAATGACTGTATTAGCAACATCTGTGTAGGTGTTACACACACAAAAGCCCTTGATTCTGTGAAAGACAGGGAAGAAAAGGGAGGGAGAGGGAGAAGACAGGGATGAAACGGAGTGGGATAAGCAGAGATAAGGTACATGGGAAGAGTGAGTTAGTGAGTGGAGAGTTTCAGCACCACGGACAGCGACACACACTCACTCTCACACGTTAACACTCACACACACACACACACACGCGCGCACTCACTCTCACACATAAGCACACTCACACACACACAGACACACACACTCACACAGACACACACACATAAACACACTCACACACACACACACACACACAGACACACACACACACACACACACACACACACACACACACACACACACACACTGCAGCCTCTAAAAGGCTTGTTCCACACATGCTGACAGACCTCTCACCTCGACTCCATTACAAAAACATATGTGTGTGTGTGTGTGTGTGTGTGTGTGTGTGTGTGTGTGTGTGTTAAAGCACTGTAAGGGGCGGAAAAGGTTTCCTACAGGGTTTCCATCACCACGCTCAACAGTGCATCAGATTGGCTCACAAACAGAGAGGCACAACGGGTCAAAGCAGTTCACAGGACGGGGCAAAGAACATATTTCAGTCTACTGATTACTGACTGCTTAGCTACACACACACACACACACACACGCACACACGCACACACGCACACACGCACACACGCACACGCACACACAGCACAAAGAAATAAACCTCAAACTCACCTGCTACTTTTTCGGGGCAGAGGAAGATCCTTCTGGGGTGAAAGAGAGAGAGAGAGATAGAGAGGGGGGGGGGGTGAAGGGGGGGGGGGGGTCAAAAAGGAAATATCAGGTTAGTTACAGGTTATTACTGTTAATATGTAAATAATATGTCCATACAACCCTCAGGCATATGTTATGAATGGCGTGCATTGTCCCTTAGTTGAAGGCATGTACTGTAAACTAGGCTTAGACTCAGACCCACAGTTCCCAAAGAAGGGGTCTGACTGTCCTTATAACCCCAAACATAGTAGATCTACTGTAAACTAGGCTTAGACTCAGACCCACAGTTCCCAAAGAAGGGGTCTCACCCCAACAAACTCTGACTGTCCTTATAACCCCAAACATAGTAGATCTACTGTCAAAAAAACAACAACATTCTATTCTAATATTCTAAATCCAGCCTTCCCAAACCCTTCATTGGTGGTGACACTCTACCCCAGGACATAGGCTAGGCTGAGTGGACCCAGACATCTCCAAAATGGCCGCCATGTTTATGACATTGGGACTGACAAGCCAGAACTAATGTGATTGTGATCCATTGGGATTGATCTCAAAGAGAAAACACTCTCCATGTTGACGTCTAATGGGCTTCCTTCTCCCATAACACGATCGCAGGTGCGATCACGTTACCGGTCGTTTCAATTGAGAGGCCGTCAGAGGGCGTACATTATTAAGTTATTCTACCGATAAAACTGCTTATCTTCTGCTGTTCCCATCATTTTAACTCAGGGACGAATTCCCAACCCAGGAGCAATGTCTGACTTCCCGACTCAAGAGAATACAAGTGAAGGCGCACACATGCACACACACACACACACACCCACACACACACGTTCCCACACACACCCACACACACACACACACACACACACACACACACACACACACACACACACACACACACACACACAGACACACAGACACACACACACACACACACACACACACAGGTGAAAAGAAAAGAGACACAATAAGGTTGGAAGTTAAAAAAACAAACAGAAAGGAGAAAGATAGAAATATGAATGAAGATGAAAAACACAGAGCCTGTAAAGTATTCTTAAATCTCTGGTATAATTGCTCTCACATTGTTTTTCAGCCCGGCTCAGCTACGTTTGATGTTTTCTCTATACAGAGTAAACAAGCCTTTGGTTATAAAGATCCAGACAAAGACTCCTGATGTAATATCACTTGGCAGTTGCCTGGCTCGGCATTCTCCATTCAACAAAGTCTTTCCAGAAGTAATTTCTGAAGAGTCGACAGTTTCAGTACCTCCTCGTTATGCTCTGAAGAAGGTTTTGCATCCTAAAACATCGCACAATAAGTGAAGTATATTTTTTTTTTTTACTGGAATTCATTGCAACCAAATTCTGTGATTCCGTTCTATTCAATTTTGTTCTGTCTCTAACTCTGTCGTTTTCTGTTGTATTCCATCAGAAATTTTAACAATCACCAGTGTTACCAAAAGTCTTGAATAGCCAGTCGAGCCAATCCACAGGACCACAGCCCCAACTAGTGGAGAATGTGACTGTGGGTTCCTGTACACCATGTAACACCGACACCCCTCCCGCTGCCCCAGTCAACCTGCCCTCTAACATCTGATAGGACAGGGTGGCAGCCAATCAAAAAAGCTAGATTAGGTATCTCTTTACACCTATCCACAAAAGGGTGGGAGGAAGGTGTGTGTGTGGGGGGGGGGGGGGGGGGGGGGTGGAGTCGGTCAACAAGGGCATATGGTGGGGGCGGGGGGCGGGGGGGTAGGGGGCGGGGGCGGCACTTCAGCGTGACTGAATCAGAGTGCACTCACGGTCACTCCCAATGGAGGTGACATCATCATCGACGGTAGTCTGATCCCTTTGATATGCAATGACCCAAGAAACAATCACCGCACTGACAGAGGTTTCATACATACCGGCAAAGTAAAATAGGAGAGATCAATCAACTAAATAGGCTGCAGCCTGACTGAGATATTTCATGGGTTAAGATGTGATGTTATTACTGAAGCAACTTCGCTGGAATTCTGTGACTCACAGAGAGATGCCAAACTGTGAGAGCCATTTCCTGATTTCCTGATTACGGATAAGAACCCCATCACGATGACAGGTCCCCTCCTGTGTCTACACACCAGGGCTCGATAACACACACACACACACACACACACACACACACACACACACACACACACACACACACACACACACACACACACACACACACACACACACACACAGTAAGCATTCACTATGTCAATATCTGCCTGTGGGAGAATGGGTGAGTGGGTGGACAAGGCGTGATTGCTGCAATTCCACACACACACACACACACACACACACACACACACACACACACACACACACACAGAGACACACACAGACACACACACACACAGACACACACAGAGACACACACACAAACACAGGAAATGTCTTTATTGCCTAAGATTAGACCTAAAGACCTTTTCCAACATATAATCACACACATGCACAAACATGACAGGTTGGTCACTGAAATCACACACACACACACACACACACCCCACCCATACCCCCCCCCCCCCCCCCACACACACACACACACACACACAAGCTCACACTCATTCTATTACGCATGACCACCAAGTTACTATTCACCATTGCCAGTCCTCATAAGCACTCATTCTTTCATTCTTCCCCACTCCAAACAGATTGAGACACACAACCCTTTCAGCTGTCTCGGGAAGTGAACAAAGGGTGTCGCGTGGTATTTTTCATCGTTATCCACCTAGAGGGACACCAGAGAGCGTTTGAAAAAGGACCCTTTTCAAGTCATACGCCAACATACTGAAATAAATGTGTGGACACATTCCAGTCCTCCTGGCATGCTGCTGACAGCTCATTCCTAGGCAAATGTCATGAATATTATCCCCCCCCCCCATTTAATATTCTAACCGCTCGTAAGTTCCTCTTTAATGACCTTTAATTCATTACAGGAGAGATTAGGCCAGATGTGGGTGTGAATTGGTGTAATGTCTCTGCCAAGACCAAATGAATTGTATTGCATGATCATCACACCACTTTCCTACCCTTTGCTTCCCATTGAAACTGATATTACCAACAGCAAAGGGGTACAAATGACTAAAACTACTAGCATACACACATACTACTACTACTACTACTACCACTACTACCACTACTACTACCACTACTACTACTACTACTACTACTACTACTACTACTACCACTACTACTACCACTACTACTACTACTACTACTACTACTACTACTACTACCACTACTACTACTACTACTACTACTACTACTCCTACTACTACTGTACTACTACACATACTACACATACAGTACTGCTACTACTACTACTACCACTACTACTACCACTACTACTACTACTACTACTACTACTACTACTACTACTACTACTACTACTACTACTACTACTACCACTACTACTACTACTACTACTACTACTACCACTACTACTACTACTACTACTACTACCACTACTACTACTACTACTACTACTACTACTACTACTACTACTACTACTACTACTACTATTACTACTACTACTACTATTAGATGTGACAACTAAGGTCAGGTACTAGAGAAACTGTAGATCTATTGGAACTCTCTAGTGCCAAAAATATGGTGAGTAATGGAAGCTTTTCAATATATAATCAATCAAATATATATCAATCAATATCAATATATAAGCCCTGAGACTTTCAACAAACTAGTTGGGTCCTCTAAGACATCCAGTTGCTCACCTGACCCTATTCCCACTAGGTTACATAAAGAACTTATGGTCTTAGGTGCCCCTATGTTAGATATTGGAAATCATTCTCTCTCTTCCGGCTGTGTGCCTAGTTCTCTTAAGGTAGCAGCTATTAAGCCCCTATTGAAGAAACCAAACCTGGATCAATAAACTCTTAAAAACTTTAGGCCTCTATCCAACCCGCCGTTCCTCTCTGAAACACTTGAGAAAGCAGTAGCCAAGCGGCTCAAAGCTTTACGTTTCTGAAACAGAATAACATCCGCGGTATAAGACCCTTCGGTCAGGTTTCAGTCCTCAACACAGCACTTAGACTGCTCTAGTCAAAACAGTTGATGACTGAGTGTTAACGTGACTTAATATATGATATGTGCCATTTAGCTGATGCTTTTATCCAAAGCGACTTACATTGCAGTGAGTGCATACGTTTCAGTATATATGGTCCCTGCGGGAATTAAACCCACAACCTAAGCGTTGTTAGTGCCATGCTCTACCAACTGAGCCACAGAGGACCACAGGACTTAGATCTTACCTTACAGATAGACATCAGTTTGTTGTTTTGGGTGGGAAATCTCCCTCCAAGGTCCAGTTTGGAGTCCCCCAAGGCTCAATATTCTGCCCCTTATTGTTCTCTCTGTACATGCTACCCCTAGGCGATATTATACGTAAACATGGTGTACATTTTTATTGTTATGCAGATGACACCCAACTGTATATTTCTATCAAACAAGGACAAATACCGAGGCTAGATGCCCTAGAAGCCAGAATAGTTGACATAAAAAAGCAGATGGTGGTGAACTTTGTACTCCTCAACTCAGACAAGACAGAGATGCCCATCCTTGGTCCAAAGAAACAGAGGAATTTTCTATCAGACCTACATTACCACTCAAACTCAATGGCTGCACGATCACTCCAAATCAGGCAGTTAAAAATCTTGGTGTTACTATTGAGCCTGGTCTCTCATTCGACACACATATCAAAATCATTTCACAAATTGCGTTCTTTCATCTCCATAATATATCTAAAATTAGGCACTTTTTATCCCTGGGCAACGTAGAAATACTAGATCCACACGTTTCGTAACCTTGCAACTTGATTACTGCAATTACTGCACTTTCATCCGGCTGACCAAATTCCTCTCTAATAAAATCTCCAAATAGTACAAAATACAGCTGCAAGACTCACTAGAACTGCAAAAAATATGACCACATCACTCCGGTTGTCCCTTCCTTACACTTCTGATTAAAGTACCAGCAGATTTAAAACATCTATTATTATCCTATAAAGCATTACATGGACTTGCACCCTCTTATCTCACAACCTCCTACAGCTGTACAACCCTGCACACGCACTACGTCAAGATACAAAAGGATTAGCAATTCCACGAATGTGCAAGATTATGGCAGGGGGCAGAGCCTTTTCTTCCAGAGCGGCCCAATCTCTGGAATGATCTTCCAATCTTACATGTTAGGGAATCCGGTTCAGTTTCAGTTTTCAAGTCTAGGCTCGAAACTCCTCTCTTTAGTCAGTGTAATAACCGACAATATACCGCAATTTCTCAGATTCCATCAGTTTGCATAGCCAACATACACCAGGCACCCTGCACCATCATGCTTTTAGTTTTTCCCTGTCAGAGGGGCTCTGCCCTTTGGGACAATTGTATTGTAAAAAGGGCTATACAAATATGTTTGATATGATATAATATGATACATACACTCTTAGAAAAAAGAGTGGTTCTTCATGTGTCCCTGTAGGAGAACCCTTTGAACAACCCTTTTTGGTGCCATGCAGAACCTTTTGGGTTCCATTTCGAACCCTTTGCAGAAAGGTTCAACATGAAACCCAAAAAAGGTTCTACACAGCACCAAAAAGAGTTCTCCTACAGGGACAAATGAAGAACCCTTTTTTGGTACTAAATAGAACGTTTGTTGAGTGTACTACACAAATTACACATACACACTACAACTGCAATATTAGACACACACACACAATACAGAGATGCTCATCCTTGGTCCAAAGAAATAGAGGAACTTACTCTCAGACCTAAATCTAAGAGCCAATTTGACATAAAGTGGGTAAGACAGAGTGTGAGTGACAGTACTTGGCAGTTGGTAGCGCTGGCCAAATCCTCCCCAATGATCCAGCTCTCATCCCTCCTGTTAAGGATATCTAACATGGGCAGTTTGCCCAGAGCAGGACACTAAGCCAATCATTCTGTGTGTACTACATGCATTTTACATCTGAGACTAGGCTTAACTGCAACCAAGAGCGTGGATGCTGAATCAGTCTTCTAGATGAAAAGGCTTTATCCACACAAGTTTTCGAAAAATGCTTTATTTGGCGTGGAGTTTGAGTTTGCACTTTTGGAACTATTTCATTGACCTAAGTCATTCACCTGACTTCATTTGAAGAGTTTGAAGAGTATATATTCCATATACTCATCTATATCCAAATTTCTCTGTGAAAAATAATCTCCAAATAGCACAAAATAGAGCTGCATGCAAGAATACTCACTACAACAAAAAATACGATCACATCACTCCGGTACTCGCTTCCTTACACTGGCTTCTGATTAAAGCACGAATAGGTTTAATTTAAAAATGCTATTATTGGGGCGCTTAGTGGCGTAGCACGCTAATGCACATACAACATAATCGCAAGGTTCCTGGTTCGATTCCGACCCTCGACATATCCTGCATGTCATCCCTCCTCTCTCTCTCACCCATCCTTCCTGTCAACCTCTACTATCTCTGTCCCAGTAAAAGACAGAAATGCC
>NC_139676.1:12552645-12605145 GCF_951799395.1 Argentina silus
CTGGCGATACCAGCATGTACCGAATACATTCGAAGGAGAAAAAGAAAACAAACTCAAGTCTATTTTTTTTTTTATAAACAGGAAACCACTTTCCTGTGCATTAGCAGTATTTCAACACAGCCCATTTAGGCTATATCATGTTGTCCAATAGTGATAGTCATGCCTCTGCCTCAATGAAAAATGGCTATTGCTTTTTTGCTTATGTCTGTTGATGATATTCATTAGTTGTTTGTCCTCTCGTTGTGATACCCAGGCTGCACAGTCCATTCAGCACCACCATAGCGGGACCATGAGATAAAAAAAACCCTCAATGTACACGTTGTTGATATGTAGCCTAATACAGCTTGTTATGCAAGCCAGCAGCAACCCGTTAAATATCTTATGCACAGAATGCACCTAGGAGAGCTAACACCGAGGGTAAGACATGTGGACTCATCTTCAAAGCTTCCGAGTTCCGATTAAAGGCGAGATCAGGTGCCTTTGATCGCAGTTCGGTGTTTTCTCAGTGGATTCCTATGAGAACGAGAATAATTCAACCCTGTATTGTCATTCCTGAGCATCCACGCTGCACATCCCGTTCAGGGGAAAAAAGAAGTGTTCTTCTCGCCTTTTAATAAGGCTAAAAACGACGACGCTTCCTGATCAATGAAGGCGCCATATGAATTCACTGGGCGAGTTTATTCTGTAGTCTAATGTAGGCTACTTACGGCATATTGATGTTCACCCCGAGGAGGACAGGGTATGTGATGTGTGTTAGGCTCCTCATTCCCTACCACCCACTTCCTAGTACTAAACATAACGAAATCACGGTTAACCCCTGAGCGTCCATCCACATTTTGCATAGCCCATACGATTTCTGAGCCTATACTGTGGTTGCATGACTTGTAGTTGAATTGTGTAAAACATGGTGTTCAGTTGCAGCCTCCGTTTGACATAATATGGTCAACGTCAAATTGCGTAAATCCTTGTGTGGAGTCCAACTTGCTTTATTTATTTCATGAGGAAAGCTCATCTATTTCTTCAGTTGCATTCAAAATACACTATGAACAACCAGGATTAGACCCATTTCCTCCTATGCCTCTAGTAAGCTAACTAACAAACACCATGCCTTCTCTATGGCTTTGGACTTGCTGCTACAGTGCGTTTCTCCACATTTCAACCCTTTTCCCGAAACCACCCTTTTCCAACTGTTAATGAACGACACAACCAAACACCCACCATTCATTGAAGTCTAGGGAAAGGCTTTTGGAAGGTGTTAGAGATTAACTCCAACTGTAAGTGGCCAGCGTTGACCACCCTCTCTGAGGCTTTGGTTTGGTCATTGGATGTGTGAACAACATCCTCCAACATCCTACAGGCAGCCAGGCATTCTGAGTGATCATTGACGGACCTGGAGCTAGGGACCTCAGCTGTGAGGAAAAGTCATGTTCAAAGTCCATCGTGTCCACCGTACGTGATGTATCTTTGTGTGTCAGTATAATATTGCATTGTTAAGCATTGCCTGAGATTAAAACGCATCAAGCCGCAACACATACACAAACACACGCACACACACACACTCACACACACACACACACACACACACACACACAACACAGTAAATGAGGAGAGCAGTTGGTACTGATCCAGGTTTATAGAGAGAGACAGAGACGTTAGTGGCTTTTAGCATCATTGCCTTAATGTTCTCTCTCTCCCTCCCTCTCTCTCCCTCCCTCTCTCTCTCCCTCTCTCTCTCCCTCCCTCTCTCTCTCTCCCCCCCCTCTCTCTCTCCCTCCCTCTCTCTCTCCCTCTATCTCCCTCCCTCTCTCTCTCCCTCTCTCTCCCCCCCCCCCCCTCTCTCTCTCTCTCTCAGACTAGTCTGGCAGGCTGTGGCGCGTTTCACCCAGGGAGTTGCTTTTGACAGATTGGTCTGAGGTCTGTGTCCATGCTCGGCCCACACACAAACACACGCACGCACGCACGCACACACACGCACACGCACACGCACACGCACACACACACACACACACTGCACTGCAGAACAGTCTCATACACCACACATTCAGCTAGAGGGCTGATTCTCATAACACCTTGTGATAAAGGAAAATGGAATGCACGGTCTACAAAACATCAAACGGTATTTTGCCTTGACAAAGGCTCCATCTTGCAAAGCTGTCAATAAAAACTGGGTGAAAATCACATGGCTGGGACACAGTTGCCTGTTTGTTCAATTCCTCCAGCAGATGTAGCCAACACTGTTCTCCTTGAATAATAAATGGGAGCACATGAATTATAAAAATGTTGGTTCCTAACTTGTTTTCTTCCTTTCTCCAGCACTGCGACTGCCGATGGCACTTGTTCTTATCGAAGGTTTTACTGATGATGACTTGTGTATAGTTGATTCCCTTACTTGGACAAATGTGCTGGTTGTGAGTCGCTGCCAAATGACTCCAATGTAAAACGGACATGCGGTGTGCTGCGGCAACATGATTTCGCAACGAAAGTGTCGACCCCATGCAACTTTGGGAGATGGCCAGGCCCGCCTGGTAGTTCTCAAAGAAGTGATGTCATCCCTAAATGATGTATCGGATGAGGTAATGTCACATCTCCACAGTTAAAAGCTCGACAGGGGAGGCCGATGGAATATTTATAAGGTTTCTGAGATCCCTTTTCCCTCTTGAAAAGCCTTGCTTGTACTCCGCCTCAGCCTGCCAGAGTCATGTCACCTATAATCACTTCAGGAGAAGCAGCTGCTCTTCCCTTGGCTGTGTGTGTGTGTGTGTCTGTGTGTGTGTGTGTGTGTGTGGGGGGGGGGGGGGGCGTGTGTGGGTGCGTGCGCATGAGTGTGTGCATGTGTGTGGAGGAAGCAACGGAACGCAAGCAGCAACATGATACAGTTCCTATTTGGTGAAGATAAAACCATTGTATAATCAAAGTTGGGGAAGTGTGTTACTATACAGTTGAACAGAGAGAGAACCAACATCCTTTTATTGATGTACTGTTGCCCTACTGTGCTCTGATTCTAGTGTTAAGCACCACACACACACACACACACACACACACACACACACACACACAGACACACAATCCTCCTCCTCCTCCTTTTTCTCTTTCTCTGTGTGGAAGTGGGTCACAGACTACAGCATTGCTAAAAGCCTGGGAGAAGAGCCTCTAAATAAAATACCAGCAGACTACAAGTCCCAGGGGTGTGTCATCATCAGTCTGACTCCGTACACTAACTAACAGAGAGGATGGAGAGGACGGAGTTCAAAAGAGAGAGCCGTACGTATTGATAGTCTATAATGTGTGGCTTCCTTTCCTTGCTCCCTTCCCTTCATCTGCACTATGCGAAAGAACTGATAGATTAGCAAATTAGCATCCACCCATAGTGACCTCACAAAAGCTGTGTTTGCAGTTTATTTCGGAGGGAAATGAGGATGGTTCATCAGTACACTTTTCCGATGCTCAATATATGCTGCAGTACTGTGATGCCTCCAAAGAGAGGGGGCGAGGAGGAAGAGCGTGGCGCTAACAAGGCTTAGGTTGTGGGTTCGATTCCCACTGGAACCATATATGCTGAAAAATGTATGCACTCGCTGCAATGTAAGTTGCTTCGGATAAAAGCGTCAGCTCAAGGGCGTGTTATATTATTATTATAAAATAGAGGACATGAAAGAAGAGGCTTCAAAGAAGGAACAAGAACAGACAGATGTCACACCTGATTCCTCAGGTAATGATGTGATGTAGATGGTTACCTCAAGATTCAAGATTCAAGATTCTTTATTTGTCACGTGCATACAAGTATACAGTGAAATGCAAAAGTGACAGTGCCACAGAGTAGTGCAACAATACAATAAGTTTTAAAATACAATAAAATAAAAATAGAAGTACTAAGTCTTCCATCAGTCACTCTGATGGTGATGTTTCCCCAACAGTTCCTCATAGCACTACCTATCTTCGGCCGTAGACTGAAGACCCATCTCCTCAGGCTACATCTTGACTGTCCCTCCTAAAGACCTCTTTACCCCCAATTCTACCCCTCCTAAGTTCCTCTACTGTTTTAAAAAAGTAATCCTTCCTTCTTCTAGCATTGTGACTGCCAAGGGCACCTGGTCCTAGCATGGTTGTACATGATTGTACATGATTCACTTACTTTAGACAAATGTACTTGTTGTAAGTCGCATTGGATAAAAGCGTCTGCTAAATGTCAAAAATGTAAAAAAAATAAATGTAAATGTCATTAGCGCCACCTGGTGGTGGATGAAGGGAGGTGTTCCTCTAGCTTCGCTCACACATTTGACTAATACAACACTGTTATATGCAATAATGTTTAATGCAATATGTGTGTAATGCAGTAGTACTGTCATTTAGGTTCTCCTCATTGACAGACATTTTAGATCAGATAGTAGAAATTCCATTTACATTTCAGAGTAATATATACAGTAGCCTATCATCCCGAAATTGACAAATGAGTTTTAATTATGCATTTTGTATTCATAATAATGTTTAATATGGTTATTGTGTGTGTGTGTGTGTGTGGGGTGTGTGTGTGTGTGTGTGTGTGTGTGTGTGTGTCATAACTATAACTTGAAAATCTGCTTCGTTCTGGGATACTGTGCTCCTTGGCCTGTTGGGTATTTTAGAGTGTTTTTATTCTAAACAAGTACATTTTTATTCTAAATCAGGCTGCAACCCTCCGTGACCCTGACCTACAGCATGTCAGTTCCCCAAACCCTGGACTGACACTTCCAGCTCTGGAGGCCTCTGAGAGGAGGATCTCCCCAACAGGAGATGACCCCTTGAGGGTAAGTAGGATGTTTCCTAGAGTGGCCTGATTGGTTGCTTTCAAAGTACATTAGCTCATAGCGATGCACTATCCTCATATGCGACTACATTCATCAGTAAAAAGAAAAACGCTACTTTTGTACACTATTAAAAAAGTGCACACTGTGCACTATATATTGGGGGGGATTGGGCTTAATTTTACATTTGCATTTTGATTTAACATTTCATGCAATATCATCATCTACTGCAGATGATGTCAGTTTCTGTGGTGAAAAGATGTTCCCTCTACTGTTTTCTTAGGGCCTGGTGCCACAGCCGCCAGGCCGGTGTGGCCAGGGCAGCTCAGGAGACCTGCTAAAGCTGGAGGGTAGCAGGCCACTGGAGTTGGCTCAGACCCAGCAGGACCAGAGAGGACAGTCAGTAACCCCCCTATCCTATACACTCCAAAACCGTGGTTTCAAACAGTTGGGAAACCCCACGATCCTCCCAGAAATGAGTGCCAGCCAGCCCAGAGGAGACTGCAGGTGGGCGTTGGGGACACATGAGTCAGTTATTCTTTCTCTATGAGAATAACTCATATATATATACGTCTTTGGAGGAATATGAATAGAATAGTTTCCACGGTAACACGCTTGGTTAAGTGTGGTATCTGATGTGTGTGTTCTGTTTCAGAGCTACCAGGTCAGGAGGCCAGTTATGACTCCTCTATGGGAGCCACGCCCCGTCCCCCATCCATAGAGGAGGTGCTCCCTGTGGTTATTCTTCCTCTATGAAAAGCCTTATATACACTCTCTTTGAGACGGCATATCTCTTCCTAAATAGTTAGCGATAAAAAATACCATGGAGGACCATGTTAATGCTAGTGTTTTTTGTTGTTGCATGTGTTACATGTGGACGAGGGGGGGGGGGGTGTTGAGGGAAGGGGGGAACAGAGGTGTGAGTTGTGTGGAGGGAAGAACAGGGGAGGGGGGATGGGTGGTTTGACAGGGGGGAGTGGGGGCAGAAAAGGTGTATGGGGTGGAT
Organism: Argentina silus; assembly: GCF_951799395.1. Classification (NCBI taxonomy): domain Eukaryota; kingdom Metazoa; phylum Chordata; class Actinopteri; order Argentiniformes; family Argentinidae; genus Argentina; species Argentina silus. Next base: position 12,558,433 of record NC_139676.1, read on the forward strand.
TGGGATGTCAAATTGTATGGAATAGGGAAAGGTATAGGTCAAGTTGTATGGAATAGGAATAGGTCAAATTGTATGGAATAGGTAATCTTCTCTATAGTCAGTGGGTCCTCTTCTTGCAAGGATGAACAATTTCGTCAGTGTTATATCCAAAAAAATATATGATTGTATTCTAAAATAAAGCTCAATGGTAACAAAAAAAAGTGCCCTATCAATGTCGCTACAAGACAGCTTTTCCCGAACTTGTGTTAGCTTTGCACATTATTGCAATGAAGAACGATGATATGTCATCAGTGTCGTTTACCAGAAAAGTCTGTTGTACAGATAGCTGCTAGCATTAATTGTAGCATGTGTGGCCACACACCGGACAGTGATGAAGGCAGTGAGGTTTAAATACTTGAAGTACCACAACGGACGATGACGCGGGAAATTACGATCTGTTTCTGTTAGCTATACGTTAGCTTGCGATTTTAGTCATTGCCATTTTTGCGAGATCGAAAGCTAGTTCGTTAGTTCGTTAACGTCAGTCAGTGACTTAGTTAGTTAGGTTGTTTCGTTGTGGAAGCGAGATGGAGGAGCTGGGGCCATCGCGCAAAAAACCGTTGTGTCAGTTTGGAGAAAAGGAAGATTCAGGAGAGATGGAGCAACGCTTACTTCGTTGTACCTCATGGGATAAAGTAATGTGCCTCATCTGCAAGCAGATGAATGCAATGATGAAGGAGTTCAACATAAAACGCCTTTATGACACCAATCATAAAATCTTCGACAAGTTCACGGTCGAGGAGCGCACAACCAAACACTGTCAAAGAGGCTTAACTGCCCGGCAGTCAGTGTTCACAAATCTAGCAAAATCCGGCGAAGCTGTAACACAGGCTAGCTACGTGGTAGCTCAAGAAATAGCACGCCGTTCAGTGACGGAGACAGCACCATAAATCCTATTCGAAGTAAGAAAAGGTATATTGATGCAGTAACAAATTCATAATCAATGTGACTTAAGGAATAGGCTATTGATGACAGGCAATAATAGCCGAATAATAACAACAACAAGTCTGTGTGTCTATGTTTTTGAGACAACCGAATGTTTTCATGAATCTTAAACTGACCTCTTGAATGACTCTTGTGAAGAAGTTTTTGTGATCACTGGTATGTATGATTGGTTAGGGTTAGCTAATAAAGAGATGATTTGTTTTGGAATTATTTTGTGTTCTGTTTTTTTGTTGGGCGGACCTCAATCCAACGTTGGGTCCCTAAATTGGTCCTCAGTCATCAAAACTTTGAGAACCCCTGGTCTACTTCTTCTGGTCATCCTAGTGTGGTCTGGTAAGTTTGTTCTGTGTTGATGCAACTTGGTCCTTGTCATCCTAGTCACCACGTCTTCCATAGACTTCCATCCAGCAAAAGGTTCAGGTCAATCAAGACCAAAACCTCATGCCACCTGAACAGTTTCTTCCCCATGGCAGTGGGGATCATAAACTGGGGACTAAGCTGGGGACTTCCACCACCACCACCACCACACACTGTCACACACACAATGCACTGACAGTGTAATTTATACTATTTATACTAAATAGTTAGCGATAAAAAATAACACAGGAGGAGGACCATGTTTGTGTTTTTTTTTTAATTATTAAAGCAATGATGGAAAAAGAGCCATGTGTTATATGTGGGGGGGGGGGGGGGGGGGGTTGTGTTGAGGGAAGGGGGGAATAGAGGTGTGTTGTGTGGAGGGAAGAACAGGGGAGGGGGGGGTGGGGACAGAAATGGTGTAAGAGGGGGGATTGGGTGGTCAGGTTGTATGTAATATGTATAGCTATAGGTCAGGTTGTATGGAATAGGTCATCTTCTCTACAGGCAGTGGGTCCTCTTCTTGCAAGGGAGGCAGAAGAACCTGGAGAAGACTGAGGCGACGCGCTTCAGGAGGGCTCTCTTGGGCTTCTCCTTGGTGCTGTTAGCTGTATCAGCAGCCACTGTGTCTGAAGAGATTACAGAGAACGGGATATGACGTCACACATCCGCTTCTCCATCCCATAATGTTAGCATTGTGTGTAATATGGAGAAAGTGGCGGGAAAAGATTAACACTTCTACTGATACTGTAAATGGCGTCTTACCATCAGGGCCAGAGGGGACCGTAAGCTTCTTGTGTGGTTTCTGTGAATAAAACGAAGAAAGGTGATATCTGACCTACAGTACTGTATATGCTCCTGTAAGACAGGCTCCCCCAATCAAGTGCTTCAACCCCGATGTGACATCATCCTCCTGTCATTACTTTGAAAAAAAAAAATATATATATATGCCCTTTACCTTGTTTTTCTTCGTTCCTTCTTTCTTTTTCTGATCTCCTTCACTCTTTCCTTTCTCCTCTTTCACAGCCTTGTCCATCCCTTCCTTCTTTGGGTGAGACAGATATGAGGCAGTGCATCACAATCAAATGCTGAGTATATAGCTATATATATATATAGATAAATAAATTGATGTAATAGAATACTTAATAATAATAGAATGTAATAGAATGATGTAATAGAATACTTTATATATATATATTTCTCTTCTTACCTGTGAGGAGGTACTGCATACCGTAATGCATGCCCTGCTTACAGCTCCCTCTGAGCTCCCTCTGAGGTAATATTCACCCTCCAGGGTGGTCAGACTCAGGCTCCTCTGGGAGAGGCTGGAGAGAGATGTCTCTGAAGGAGTTGTGGTAGACCCCTCCTCCATGGGTGTGTCCGTAGACTCTGAGTCAGATCCACAGTCCTCACTGCTTTTAGCCTCAATGTCCACCCTGACCGTCTCCTCAAATGATTCCTGGTCATCCGTGACGTTCGAATCGATGGTGATGTCACTCCGAGCAGACTGGCTATACTTACCGGCTCCATATTTGTTGCCGCCACCATGTCGAAAAATGACATAGGCTATGACCTCAGACATGTCCAGCATGGTGGCCTCACATCCATCACGAGCAGCATGCAGCTGGGCCCTGTAACTGTGTGAGTCTAGCGACATTAGGAAGTAGGCAGATTTCGCAATCGCTGTCACTGCGTCGTCTGCACTGAACTGGCCGCTCTCCGGTTTGCTGAAGATCACCTCGATACCTGCCTCATGTCTCAGCTCATAGCGGACCTCATTGAAGAGATCCACGTGAAGGTTGACAGGGTAGTTATCCACAGCAGTGGGGGACTCCAATGTTCTCAGTTTTGCCGTGAGCACCTGGATGATGGCCTTCAGGGTGTCAGGGTGGATCACCGTGGCCCTGGGGAGGTTCTCCATATCCTGCTGGATCAATGACTCACTTAGCCAGAGGGAGGGCATCTCAGTGGGCGTCAGAGTTCGCTCACTTATCTCAGAGCCATCTTCACAGATGTCACCATCGTCGTCAACAGCTTCCACGGTGGTGAGCACATGGCTGGCCTGGGAGGCTGCTTCAGAGGGTTCCACACCGCTGTCCTCTTCACCACATTCGTCTTTGGACAAATCGCTCATGGTGGAAGTGTTTGTCAAAGACAGGATGTCCTCCTCTTCACCACATTTGTCCTTGGACAAATCGCTCATGGTGGAAGTGCTGGTTGAAGACAGGCTGTCCTCCTCTTCACCACATTTGTCCTGGCACAAATTACTTATGGTGGAATTGCTGGTCAAAGACAGGCTGTCCTCCTGCCGTCTGGCTTCTGCCTCAGGACCTCTCTGACCCCGAGTCTTGTCACCATCTGTGTCCTTGTTGGCCGTCGATTCCAGTCCTAACAAAACAAAGTTGACATGACATTAGGCCAACAATGTGAATTGTCTTTGGGACAATTTGGGTTGTTCAGACTTAATATAAACATATAAACTAATAATTGCAAGACCTAAAATTAGGTACTGTGACACTTTTACATGAAGATGACCTTATGCATGTGCAGTGACATTGCAATTACTATTGTTAATAACATTATGTTGGCATGTGAAAATAGTGAACTGAAGGATATATATTTTTCTCCTACCTGGAACATATTTCAGGTCTGAGGGAGATTGATACATAGTGTTACACATTGTACTGTGTAATGTGTTTAAAAGCTTATGAAGTTACCTTTGTTAAAAATAGCCCCGGCCTTGTCAGGGTCCTTGCAGGTCTCGCGGAGGATGTCTCCCACCCTGGTGGTCAAAACCTCACAAGTGGCATCTAGCGCCACCCTCTGGTGCTGGCTGATGGTGTTGGGCATGGTCAGAAAGTCCTTAATCCACATATTAATGGCCCGTTGTGCGAAATGATGCAGCAGTTCATTAAAGCTCTGGTGCAGTTTTCCATTGGCAGCCATGTTGAGGATGGGCTTGGACTTGCCCTGTCTGGCAGAGGACACCCTGCCCATTCTGCTGTCCAGGAGCAGCTGATAGACCCTGCAGATCACCTTCTCCAACTCACCCACATCAGTGTGCAGCATTAGAATCGCATCAAACACACTGTGGGCGGTGAGATGAAGCTGCTGTTGCCTAGCGCTGCAGAGCCCAGACCTGGCTGACCCGGGAGAGATGGGAGGCTGAGTCTCCTCCTCCTGCTCCTCGATAGCGTGGCTGACACCTGACCCCTGGCTGTTTGAATGGTCAGATCCTACGCTTCCCCTCCTAAGCGCAGGAGCGGTGAAACACACTATCTCCCTCAGAATCACGACAAAGTCTGAGCTTCTTACAGAGACAGCAGCCAGTGGTCGGCCATTTTGTTCGTCGTTGAGGTCCTGTAGGTAAGTGATGTAGAGGGCCAGGGCGGGGAGGACAACGTCAACGGAGACAATGACCACCCACTCGATGACCTTCACTGCACTCTCCTGCAGGTCCTCTATAGTCACCTTCTAAGAGAGAGAGACAGGTACCGTATAAGTGACAACATTTCTAATTGGTTTCATGATACTGTAGAAAGTAAGACTAGTTTTGCAAGAATTTGATATTTGGATGAGAAGAACCATAGAAGTTAATCATTGATTTACCCTCTCTTTCAGGAGCTGCCTGATTACACTCTGCTGACTGGAAAACAAATTAATACAATATTTCACTGGTTAACATATTGACAACTAACACTCGTGTGTACAAGGATACTGTGTTTTTGTTCTATTGGACATAAGGAAGTTCACAGTAGGACTCACGTGTGAGACATCAGGAGCTCCCCCACTGGAACCACCTCCATTACTGGTAATGGACTAGGCATGGCCTCCAGAGAGGTGACATCTCTGAGCACCTCTGTGGTAAGCAGGTGTACTGGAGATGGAGTGGACCTCTTCCCACCCTCTGTTGTCAGCCGCAGGACTAGTGGTGCTGAAAGAGAACACAATCAGACATCACGCCACCCTGTAACCGTGTAACCACGGCAACAATGCTATGGCCTCCTATCTGGCGCACGAGTAGGTCACCAAACACCCACCGGTAGTCCCCTCTGGGGCGGCTGAAATCCCGTTTTTGATAGGTGGCAGAACTCCTACAGGGAGAGGAAGGTCAAGTTGTGATTGGTGTGATTCTTCCAGGGATAGGGAGAATTCTATCAATGAAAGTAACACTGGGTGTCTTGGTCAATCATACTCACGGTAGCCGTTTTCAAAAGAGGGCTGGGGCACCTTCAATGCACCAATGACCTGGGATGGAGAGTAACTTTCATTGAATACTCAAACCACACAATACTGCAGAGTGGTTAAATACACTCACTGGGAAACAATGGTGTTACTCAACAAAACAGGCGATGGCGGAGCGGGGGAGGGAGGTGTGTGTGTGGGGGGGGGGGGGGGGGGGGTTACTTACTATTGTGCCTGGCCCTGCCAGTTCTTCAGCCAGCTCTGAGTTGTCTCTAGGGATCCTCGGTCTTCGTCCAGTCCCCCCCTCACCACGGCCCATAGACACCTTGGGCTGGCTCTGGCTAGCTCTGGCTGCCTTGGCCTTGCTGCTGACCTGGAGGCCACGTGGAGGCTGGAGGCCACGTGGAGGCTGGAGGCCACGTGGAGGCTTCGGAACCAGGCCCTGAGACAACAACAGGAAAGGAAAAATTGTATCACCATAGCGACTCGTCAAGGACAGCTGGTGATGACACTGTGAATCTAAAATGAAGTCCAACCCTCCTACAGCTTATGATAGATCACTCTGCCCTATTTTTACGTTGCACAGTAACAAACCCTGTCCATCTTGAGAAGAAAGTGGGCGGGACTATGGAGGTCAATAAACTCCATCACAAGTCAATGACTGACACCAAATCATTACGTTATCTATAGCCAGAGAACCAATCAGAATGGATGGGGAAACTTAAATACCTTCCTTACATGGTATGTTTAGTTTTGAAGCCAACCTTGCCAACTTGCTCTAAGAGAAATCTTACCTTCAGGGGGATATCTTTCTTGGGGTCCAGTGACGCCCCAAGGACCACCCGAGCTGGAAGCCCCTGTCCAGGCGTCAGGGGACAGGCAAGCTCTGGCTTCTGGAAAGCAGTGAGGGTCCCAGCCTGATGTAGGATAAAACAACAATTAATCAGGGTAATTAGGATAGAGAGGAGATTATGAGCTACCAATTTACCCATTTGTATTGCATTTTATACCTAACATTCCCATAACTCAAAGTTTTAACTTGCCCCATAATAACAAACCAAACAAACGCTAACCCCCAAAATGAAATTTAGAGAATTAATCCAATTATGGTTCATAGACTTACTTTGAAGTTTGGTCTCCGCAGCTTTTTAGGCTTTGAGTTGTCGTTCATGATTAGGCCAATCTATAGACAGGAGCTGTAAGCATCCTTGATCGGCACAAAATACGCTTTTTAATACTATGTCTTTGCAAATAAATCACCGACTGATTTTTTTTCTGTCTAACCCTGAATGACCTTGCATCAGTTGCAACATTACGTCATAACATTAAATGACATCACGAGGATGAGGCGCAGCGGCACCGCGACCACGCCCCTCCCACTCCACCCACTGATGGCCTCCGCGCTATAACCGTACAAATGGCATCAATATAGATGTTTACAGTTATTATATTTATTTATATATTATTATTATATATTATTATAAATGTATTAATGGCATAAACTATGCCGTCTAATATACTTTCACACATGCTACGCAGGTCTCCCCATGAACAATTTCGTCAGTGTTATATCCCAAAAATATATTATTAAAAAATAAGGCTCAATGGTCACAAAGAAGTGCCCTATCAATGTCGCTGCAAGACGTTTTCCGAACTTGTGTTAGCTTTGCACATTATTACAATGAAGAACGATGATATGTCATCATTGTCGTTTACCAGAAAAGTCTGTTGTACAGATAGCTGCTAGCATTAATTGTAGCATGTGTGGCCACACACCGTACCGCAGGCATGGGCAAACTACGGCCCGCGGGCCACATCCGGCCCGTTTGTATTTTTAATCCGGCCCGCCTAACTTGAAGTTATATTAATAAACCTGGTTAATGTTTTATTTCCCCTGCAATTCTCACGTTTTCCCACTAGGTGGCGCACTCTAGATACAGTGACCTTTGTTGAGGTGAGGCGTATTACTCCACGTTTGCGCTTTACTCTTTCACCCCTAAGCCTTTCTGTAAAGATGAGCGGAGCTAAGAAAAGGGAGGTGGACACAGAATGTCGAGTATTTAATAAAGAGTGGACAACGAAATATTTTTTCGCCGAATACCGATCAACTGCTGTATGCCTGATATGCCAAGAGACTGTCGCGGTTTTTAAAGAATATAATATCAGCCGGCACTTTGCCACAAAGCACGCTAACTATGCTAGCAAGCAGTCAACGAAAGAACGGGAGGCTACTGCGCAGAGGTTGGCAGCTAATTTACAGACTCAACAACATTTTTTTCATCGTCAAGCTGCCATTCATGAGTCAAGTACCAAGGCAGGTTTTATGCTTTCATTCAAAACCACAGATGGATCTCCTGACCAGGATGTTATTTTCCTTCACTGCATCATCCACCAGGAAGCTCTATGTAAATCAGTATTACAGCTGAATCATGTTGTGAATCCTGTTGTAAAACTTGTCAACTTTATACGAGCAAGGGGACTTCAGCACCGTCAGTTCATTATGTTCCTAGAGGATACTGATGCGGACCACCAGGACCTACTTTATCACTCCCGTGTCCGCTGGTTAAGTTTGGGCAAAGTCTTTCAACGAGTGTGGGAGCTCAAAGAGGAGATCGGTGCATTTCTGGAGCTACTGGGGAAGGCCGACGAGTTTCCTGAGCTGAGCAACAAGAACTGGCTTTGTGACTTTGCGTTTGCTGTGGACATATTTTCACATATGAATGAGCTGAACGTGAAGCTACAGGGGAAGGATCAGTTTGTGCACGACATGTACACAAACGTGAAAGCCTTCAAATCCAAGCTGGCTTTATTCTCCAGGCAAATTTCAAATAAGTCATTCACTCATTTTCCCACACTAGCCACGCTGAAAGAGGCCGGCGCAAAAGTGAAGAAAGACAGCGAGTCACTGGATGCGCTGCTCGGAGAATTCTGCCGTCGGTTTTCTGATTTTGAGAAAATTGACAAGTCGCTTCAGTTGGTGGCCTGTCCATTGTCACAAGACCCTGAAACAGCACCAGAGGAGCTGCAGCTGGAACTAATCGATCTGCAGTCTGACCCCGTCTTAAAAGAGAAGTTCACCTCTCTTAAGCTGAATGACTTTTATGCTTCACTTAATGAAGCCGCGTTTCCAAACCTCCGGAGGACGGCACAGAAGATGCTGGCGTTGTTCGGCTCGACCTACGTGTGTGAACAGACGTTCAGCGTCATGAACATCAACAAAACCAGCCACAGATCCAAGTTAACAGACCAACACCTCAGATCCATCCTGAGAATCGCAACAACAAAACTAACTCCAGACTTTGATGCGCTGGCTAAAAAGGGAGACCAACAACACTGTTCCCACTGAAACTAAAAGTAAGTTTCTCTGTTGTGTTATGTAAAAAATGCATTTGAAAAATAATTTGTTCAATAAACCTTACATGTTACACATAATTTCTGTTAAGGAATGTGTCACAAGGTGAATATTTTTATTGGGGATTTTATAATGCATGCTTTTATTGAATGATTTTATTTGCAGTGTTTTAATTGTAATTCTCTTTTATTGCTGTGCTGTTATTTTTGTGACCTGTCCAGGGTGTACCCCGCCTCTCGCCCAATGATGTCAGCTGGGATTGGCTCCACCCCCACCCCCCCCCCGCGATCCTCATAGGATAAGCGGTTTGGAGATGGATGGATGGATGTTATTTTTGTGTTTTTAAATTTGAAGTGTTTTAAGTGTTTTTATTGCATGCTGGCTCCACATATTGGCAAGCCGTAACTCTTGTCCGTTCATTTTCAATTGATATTAAAGCACATGTTTTCTACATATCCCATGATATATTTTTTTTCCTATGAGGTGGGTCACCAAAACACTCAATCCGCTCCTGGTCCGGCCCCTCTGTCAAAATTTAGAACCCATTGTGGCCCACGAGTCAAAAAGTTTGCCCACCCCTGCCGTACCGTGATGAAGGCAGTGAGGTTTAAATACTTGAAGTACCACAACGGACGATGACGCGGGAAATTACAGTCTGTTTCTGTTAGCTATACGTTAGCTAGCGATTTTAGTCATTGCCATTTTTGCGAGATCGAAAGCTAGTTAGTTAGTTCGTTAACGTCAGTCAGTGAGTTAGTGAGTTAGTTAACGTTAGTTAGTTAGTTAACGTTAGTTAGTTAGTTAGGTTGTTTCGTTGTGGAAGCGAGATGGAGGAGCTGCGGCCATCGCGCAAAAAACCGTTGTGTCAGTTTGGAGAAAAGGAAGATTCAGGAGAGATGGAGCAACGCTTACTTCGTTGTACCTCATGGGATAAAGTAATGTGCCTCATCTGCAAGCAGATGAATGCAATGATGAAGGAGTTCAACATAAAACCATGATGACACCAGTCATAAAATTTTCGACAAGTTCACGGTCGAGTTGCGCACAACCAAACACTGTCAAAGAGGCTTAACTGCCCGGCAGTCAGTGTTCACAAATCTAGCAAAATCCAGCGAAGCTGTAACACAGGCTAGCTACGTGGTAGCTCAAGAAATAGCAAGCCGTTCAGTGACGGAGACAGCACCATAAATCCCATTAGAAGTAAGAAAAGGTATATTGATGCAGAACAAATTCATAATCAATGTGACTTAAGGAATAGGCTGTTGATGACAGGCAATAATAGCCGAATAATAACAACAACAAGTCTGTGTGTCTATGTTTTTGAGACAACCGAATGTTTTCATGAATCTTAAACTGACCTCTTGAATGACTCTTGTGAAGAAGTTTTTGTGATCACTGGTATGTATGATTGGTTAGGGTTAGCTAATAAAGAGATGATTTGTTTTGGAATTATTTTGTGTTCTGTTTTTTTGTTGGGCGGACCTCAATCCAATGTTGGGTCCCTAAATTGGTCCTCAGTCATCAAAACTTTGAGAACCCCTGGTCTACTTCTTCTGGTCATCCTAGTGTGGTCTGGTAAATTTGTTCTGTGTTGATGCAACTTGGTCCTTCTCATCCTAGTCACCACATCTTCCATAGATTTCCATCCAGCAAAAGGTTCAGGTCAATCAAGACCAAAACCTCACGCCACCTGAACAGTTAATTCCCCATGGCAGTGGGGCTCATAAACAAGCTGGGGACTTCCACCACCACCACACACTGTCACACACACAATGCACTGACAGTGTAAGTTATACTATTTATACTAAATAGTTAGCGATAAAAAATAACACAGGAGGAGGACCATGTTTGTGTTTTTTTTTAATGTATTATTAAAGCAATGATGGAAAAAGAGCCATGTGTTATATGTGGGCGAGGAGGGGGAGGGGGGGTTGTGTTGTGGGAAGGGGGGAATAGAGGTGTGAGTTGTGTGGAGGGAAGAACAGGGGAGGTGGGAGTGGGTGGTTTGACAGGGGGGAGTGGGGGCAGAAAAGGGTGGATTGGGTGGTCGGGTTGTATGTAATAGGGAAAGGTATAGGTGAAGTTTTATGGAATAGGGAAAGGTCAAGTTTTATGGAATAGGGAAAGGTCAAGTTGTATGGAATAGGTCATCGTCTCGACAGTCAGTGGGTCCTCTTCTTGCAAGGGAGGCAGAAGAACCTGGAGAAGACTGAGGCGACGCGCTTCAGGAGGGCTCTCTTGGGCTTCTCCTTGGTGCTGTCAGCTGTATCGGCAGCCACTGTGTCTGAAGAGGTTACAGAGAACGGGATATGACGTCACACATCCGCTCCTCCATCCCATAATGTTAGCATTGTGTGTAATATGAGAGAAAGTGGCGGGAAAAGATTAACACTTCTACTGATACTGTAAATGGCGTCTTACCATCAGGGCCAGAGGGGACCGTAAGCTTCTTGTGTGGTTTCTGTGAATAAAACGAAGAAAGGTGATATCTGTCCTACAGTACTGTATATGCTCCTGTAAGACAGGCTCCCCCAATCAAGTGCTTCAACCCCGATGTGACATCATCCTCCTGTCATTACTTGAGGAAAAAAAAGAAAAGAAAAAGTATGCCCTTTACCTTGTTTTTCTTCGTTCGTTCTTCCTTTTTCTGATCTCCTTCACTCTTTCCTTTCTCCTCTTTCACAGCCTTGTCCATCCCTTCCTTCTTTGGGTGAGACAGATATGAGGCAGTGCATCACAATCAAATGCTGAGCCACAATGAGGCCATAGACACATTTCCACAATGTCTTCATAATAAAGTATTCTATGACATCAATTTATTTATCAATATGTGTGTCATGTTTACTAATATATATAGTATATAGCTATATATATATATATATATATATGTATATTTCTCTTCTTACCTGTGAGGAGGTACTGCATACCGTAATGCATGCCTGGCTTACAGCTCCCTCTGAGCTCCCTCTGAGGTAATATTCACTCTCCAGGGTGGTCAGACTCAGGCTCCTCTGGGAGAGCCTGGAGAGAGATGTCTCTGAGGGAGTTGTGGTAGACCCCTCCTCCATGGGTGTGTCCGTAGACTCTGAGTCAGATTCACAGTCCTCATTGCTTTTAGCCTCAATGTCCACCCTGACCGTCTCCTCAAATGATTCCTGGTCATCCGTGACGTTCGAATCGATGGTGATGTCACTCCGAGCAGACTGGCTAAACTTACCGGCTCCATATTTGTTGCCGCCACCATGTCGAAAAATGACATAGGCTATGACCTCAGACATGTCCAGCATGGTGGCCTCACATCCATCACGAGCAGCATGCAGCTGGGCCCTGTAACTGTGTGAGTCTAGCGACATTAGGAAGTAGGCAGATTTCGCAATCGCTGTCACTGCGTCGTCTGCACTGAACTGGCCGCTCTCCGGTTTGCTGAAGATCACCTCGATACCTGCCTCATGTCTCAGCTCATAGCGGACCTCATTGAAGAGATCCACGTGAAGGCTGACAGGGTAGTTATCCACAGCAGTGGGGGACTCCAATGTTCTCAGTTTTGCCGTGAGCACCTGGATGATGGCCTTCAGGGTGTCAGGGTGGATCACTGTGGCCCTGGGGAGGTTCTCCATATCCTGCTGGATCAATGACTCACTTAGCCAGAGGGAGGGCATCTCAGTGGGCGTCAGAGTTCGCTCACTTTTCTCAGAGCCATCTTCACAGATGTCACCATCGTCGTCAACAGCTTCCACGGTGGTGAGCACATGGCTGGCCTGGGAGGCTGCTTCAGAGGGTTCCACACCGCTGTCCTCCTCTTCACCACATTCGTCTTTGGACAAATCGCTCATGGTGGAAGTGTTTGTCAAAGACAGGATGTCCTCCTCTTCACCACATTTGTCCTTGGACAAATCACTCATGGTGGAATTGCTGGTTGAAGACAGGCTGTCCTCCTCTTCACCACATTTGTCCTGGCACAAATCACTTATGGTGGAATTGCTGGTCAAAGACAGGCTGTCCTCCTGCCGTCTGGCTTCTGCCTCAGGACCTCTCTGACCCAGAGTCTTGTCACCATCTGTGTCCTTGTTGGCCGTCGATTCCAGTCCTAACAAAACAAAGTTGACATGACATTAGGCCAACAATGTGAATTGTCTTTGGGACAATTTGGGGTGTTCAGACTCAATATAAACATATCAACTAATAATTGCAAGACCTAAAATTAGGTACTGTGACACTTTTACATGAAGATGACCTTATGCATGTGCAGTGACATTGCAATTACTATTGTTAATAACATTATGTTGGCATGTGAAAATAGTGAACTGAAGGATATATATTTTTCTCCTACCTGGAACATATTTCAGGTCTGAGGGAGATTGATACATAGTGTTACACATTGTACTGTGTAATGTGTTTAAAAGCTTATGAAGTTACCTTTGTTAAAAATAGCCCTGGCCTTGTCAGGGTCCTTGCAGGTCTCGCGGAGGATGTCTCCCACCCTGGTGGTCAAAACCTCACAAGTGGCATCTAGCGCCACCCTCTGGTGCTGGCTGATGGTGTCGGGCATGGTCAGAAAGTCCTTAATCCACATATTAATGGCCCGTTGTGCGAAATGATGCAGCAGTTCATTAAAGCTCTGGTGCAGTTTTCGATTGGCAGCCATGTTGGGGATGGGCTTGGACTTGCCCTGTCTGGCAGAGGACACCCTGCCCATTCTGCTGTCCAGGAGCAGCTGATAGACCCTGCAGATCACCTTCTCCAACTCATCCACATCAGTGTGCAGCATTAGAATCGCATCAAAGACGCTGTGGGCGGTGAGATGAAGCTGCTGTTGCCTAGCGCTGCAGAGCCCAGACCTGGCTGACCCGGGAGAGATGGGAGGCTGAGTCTCCTCCTCCTGCTCCTCGATAGCGTGGCTGACACCTGACCCCTGGCTGTTTGAATGGTCGGACCCTACGCTTCCCCTCCTAAGCGCAGGAGCGGTGAAACACACTATCTCCCTCAGAATCACGACGAAGTCTGAGCTTCTTGCAGAGACAGCAGCCAGTGGTCGGCCATTTTGTTCGTCGTTGAGGTCCTGTAGGTAAGTGATGTAGAGGGCCAGGGCGGGGAGGACAACGTCAACGGAGACAATGACCACCCACTCGATGACCTTCACTGCACTCTCCTGCAGGTCCTCTGTAGTCACCTTCTAAGAGAGAGAGACAGGTACCGTATAAGTGGCAACATTTCTAATTGGTTTCATGATACTGTAGAAAGTAAGACTAGTTTTGCAAGAATTAGATATTTGGATGAGAAGAACCAATATAGTTAATCATTGATTTACCCTCTCTTTCAGGAGCTGCCTGATTACACTCTGCTGACTGGAAAACAAATTCATACAATATTTCACTGGTTAACATATTGACAACTAATTGACTCGTGTGTACAAGGATACTGTGTTTTTGTTCTATTGGACATAAGGAGGTTCACAGTAGGACTCACGTGTGAGACATCAGGAGCTCCCCCACTGGAAACACCTCCATTACTGGTAATGGACTAGGCACGGCCTCCAGAGAGGTGACATCTCTGAGCACCTCTGTGGTAAGGAGGTGTACTGGAGATGGAGTGGACCTCTTCCCACCCTCTGGTGTCAGCCGCAGGACTAGTGGTGCTGAAAGAGAACACAATCAGACACCACGCCACCCTGTAACCGTGTAACCACGGCAACAATGCTATGGCCTCCTATCTGGCGCACGAGTAGGTCACCAAACACCCACCGGTAGTCCCCTCTGGGGCGGCTGAAATCCCGTTTTTGATAGGTGGCAGAACTCCTACAGGGAGAGGAAGGTCAAGTTGTGATTGGTGTGATTCTTCCAGGGATAGGGAGAATTCTATCAATGAAAGTAACACTGGGTGTCTTGGTCAATCATACTCACGGTAGCCGTTTTCAAAAGAGGGCTGGGGCACCTTCAATGCACCAATGACCTGGGATGGAGAGTAACTTTCATTGAATACTCAAACCACACAATACTGCAGAGTGGTTAAATACACTCACTGGGAAACAATGGTGTTACTCAACAAAACAGGCGATGGCGGAGCGGGGGAGGGAGGTGTGTGTGTGTGTGTGTGTGTGGGGGGGGGGGGTTACTTACTATTGTGCCTGGCCTTGCCAGTTCTTCAGCCAGCTCTGAGTTGTCTCTAGGGATCCTCAGTCTTCGTCCAGTCCCCCCCTCACCACGGCCCATAGACACCTTGGGCTGGCTCTGGCTAGCTCTGGCTGCCTTGGCCCTGCTGCTGACCTGAAGGCCACGTGGAGGCTGGAGGCCACGTGGAGGCTGGAGGCCACGTGGAGGCTTCGGAACCAGGCCCTGAGATAACAACAGGAAAGGAAAAATTGTATCACCATAGAAACTCGTCAAGGACAGCTGGTGATGACACTGTAAATCTAAAATGAAGTCCAACCCTCCTACAGCTTATGATAGATCACTCTGCCCTATTTTTACGTTGCACAGTAACAAACCCTGTCCATCTTGAGATGAAAGTGGGTGGGACTTAGGTCTATGGAGGTCAATAAATCACAAGTCAATGACTGACACCAAATCATTACGTTACCTATAGCCAGAGAACCAATCAGAATGGATGGGGAAACTTAAATACCTTCCTTACATGGTATGTTTAGTTTTGAAGCCAACCTTGCCAACTTGCTCTAAGAGAAATCTTACCTTCAGGGGGATATCTTTCCTGGGTTGCAGTGACGCCCCAAGGGCCACCCGAGCTGGAAGCCCCTGTCCAGGCGTCAGGGGACAGGCAAGCTCTGGCTTCTGGAAAGCAGTGAGGGTCCCAGCCTGATGTAGGATAAAACAACAATTAATCAGGGTAATTAGGATAGAGAGGAGATTATGAGCTACCAATTTACCCATTTGTATTGCATTTTATCCCTAACATTCCCATAACTCAAAGTTTTAACTTGCCCCATAATAACAAACCAAACAAACGCTAACCCCCAAAATAAAATTTAGAGAATTAATCCAATTATGGTTGATAGACTTACTTTGAAGTTTGGTCTCCGCAGCTTTTTAGGCTTTGAGTTGTCGTTCATGATTAGGCCAATCTATAGACAGGAGCTGTAAGCATCCTTGATCGGCACA
Organism: Argentina silus; assembly: GCF_951799395.1. NCBI lineage: Eukaryota > Metazoa > Chordata > Actinopteri > Argentiniformes > Argentinidae > Argentina > Argentina silus. The sequence goes on from NC_139676.1 coordinate 12,574,423, forward strand.
AAATACGCTTTTTAATACGATGTCTTTGCAAATAAATCACCGACTGATTTTTTTTCTGTCTAACCCTGAATGACCTTGCATCAGTTGCAACAATACGTCATAACATTAAATGACATCACGAGGATGAGGCGCAGCGGCACCGCGACCACGCCCCTCCCACTCCACCCACTGACGGCCTCCGCGCTATAACCATACAAATGGCATCAATATAGATGTTTACAGTTATTATATTTATTTATATATTATTATTATATATTATTATAAATGTATTAATGGCATAAACTATGCCGTCTAATATACTTTCACACATGCTACGCAGGTCTCCCCATGAACAATTTCGTCAGTGTTATATCCCAAAAATATATTATTAAAAAATAAGGCTCAATGGTCACAAAGAAGTGCCCTATCAATGTCGCTGCAAGACGTTTTCCGAACTTGTGTTAGCTTTGCACATTATTACAATGAAGAACGATGATATGTCATCATTGTCGTTTACCAGAAAAGTCTGTTGTACAGATAGCTGCTAGCATTAATTGTAGCATGTGTGGCCACACACCGTACAGTGATGAAGGCAGTGAGGTTTAAATACTTGAAGTACCACAACGGACGATGACGCGGGAAATTACAACCTGTTTCTGTTAGCGATGCGTTAGCTAGCGATTTTAGTCATTGCCATTTTTGAGATCGAAAGTTAGTTAGCTAGTTAACGTTAGTTAGTTAGTGAGTTAGTTAACGTTGGTTAGTTAGTTAGTTAGGTTGTTTCGTTGTGGAAGCGAGATGGAGGAGCTGGGGCCATCGCGCAAAAAACGTTGTGTCAGTGTTGTACAGATAGCTGCTAGCATTAATTGTAGCATGCGTGGACACACACCGTACAGTGATGAAGACAGTGAGAGGTTTAAGTACCACAACAGGTATTTATTTTAAGTACCACAACAGGTCAACGTGTAGTAGAGGCACTAGTACTGTTCATTGATTGTGCTGAGGTCCTTTATGTATTGAGACTAATTTCTTCCGTCCTGTAGATGATTAAGACCAGAACTTCAAAGGTGGCAGCATTAGCCGAATATGTCAGGTAAGCTCCTATATTGAATGGTGCTGTTTTACAAATCTATATAAAGGGACATCTTCTTGGAAACCTTCTTGTACAAAACAAAATGCAGAACCAGGAGCAAAAGCGCGCTTTTTCTTTGTCGTTTGTCGTTGTATGCATTTTTCCACGTGCTGAAGTAGACATTGATTTGGAATAACAAATCGGAAGAAATCTGACATGTGACTCTTTTTTTTTTATTCATACTAATATGCTACTTTTATACTTACTAAGCTTGGAGTTTGGTTATAACTTTCTGTTTTGCACCTGTAACATATAGACATATGTGGTCCTCTGTGGCTCAGTTGGTAGAGCATGGTGTTAGCAACGCTTAGGTTATGAGTTTGATTCCCGCTGGGACCATGTATACTGAAAAATGTGTGCAATGTAAGTAGCTTTGGATAAAAGCGTCAGCTAAGTGAATATATGATATATTATATGAAGCGTTCAGCTTTGCTGCTCACATTGTTAGTTTATGCCACTAGATGGCGACATTGGTGAATGAAAGGAACTCCACTGTCGGTTGAACATTGTGCTGGAGTGTGTTCCTTCTCACTCCCAAGTGAGGTGTTGCCACAAATACAAGCACGACAGACGGTGAAGAGCTTAGCCTGGCGGTCTGGATTTGTTAACATGGTCCAGATACGTTAACATGGTCTAGATACGTTAACATGGCCTAGATTTGTTAACAAGGAAATCAGTGTAAGAGCGTGAGTTAACCATAGTAGTTGTGTGTACGTATTGCACGTATTGAACTCGGAACCTGAGCCAGCTGTGCCAATACTGATAATCAAATGTTACAGTAACTGAAATGTTTTTGTCAGTGTTTTGCATGCACAGTATGGTGTTTGGGTTAGGGTTAGGGTTCGGTTTACCAATGCTGCTTATTGGATTTCTGTTGTCGTCTTTGGTGTCTGAGTAGTGTTTAAAAACAGCCACTAGGTGGAGCCATAAGACCTCCTTTGGCCTTACAACTCATGCTGTCACTCAAGCAAAACATCTCATCTGTGTCTCGACCTCTTCTAGGGCTCAGAATCTCCACAACACACGGTCTCATTGTGTCCTTTCACTCTCCAAATATGTACTCCCTGATTAGTTTAGCTATAGGATTACCCAGGACCCCCTAGCCTGACTGTTTTATAGATAATATGTATTATTCTAACCCTGTCCTCCTACTAAAGTAGCATAATCTGCTACTTCTTACTTCACCAGCAGAGTGGAGGTGTACAGTATGTGCAGTGACACGTCTACAACAAGCGTCTTCCATGGACCCCCCTCCAACACCTCCGCTTCACCCCAGCGTTGGTTCCTCATTCCTGGGTGCTGCGTCTGCAGATTCCCCCTCTGTGAAATGATACACAGCCTCATTGGATAGTGTACTTTACTGTACTGTACTGTACATGATTTGACAGGACTGTTCCACTCATATTCTGTCTCTGTAGGCTTGTGCAAGAGTGGTGTAAAATGTGTGTGTCGGGTTACATGATCCTCTCTCTCTCTCTCTCTCTCTCTCTCTCTCTCTCTCTCTCTCTCTCTTTCTCTCTTTCTCTCTCTCGGTTGGGGAACTGTGGCTTGAATGAGTCATTGGAGGCTGACACGTGTTTGATACCTGTCCTCATTCCGTTCCATGTATTACAATGAGCCTGTCCTCCGATTCCTCCCCTGGAATGAATGCATTGCTATATGGTCTGCATTCGGTCTCTTTACAGTACATTGTGTGTTGAGACCAAAACATGACGACCTGTTCCGGTGTCCTGAAATAGGCCACAGAAGAAATTACATCATCGCCTGGTGTTACAGCACACCGTGCCCTGCGGCAGTAGAAATTGACAAACAGGACAGAGTGTGTTTGTGTCAGGAGACTAGAAGGTGCTAGAAGGAAAGGACACTGCTAACGGATGACAAAGGCTAATTCCTCAGGTCTTTTAGAAACACCCCTGAGGTAAAGTAAAGACAAGTCGGGTGGCATTTTTATGAAAATGTTTTGTCGCTTTCCAGAGCATAACAATTCTGTCTTCATGTTGATAAGATCTATATATAATAATACATGCCATCTAGCTGACGCTTTTATCCAAAGCGACTTACATTGCAGTGAGTGCATACATAAATTTTTCAGTATATATGGTCCCAGCGGGAATCGAACCCACAACCTAAGATCTGTCCATACCTTCAAGAGAATGTTATTGTTACTACTGTATATCCACTGTGCATGGTCCCTGTCAATGTGCCTCCTGACAATTGATACCTGAACATTGTTACCTAGCTGCATGCATTGGACAGTGTCTTATGAACTTCCTTTGACTACAGGTACCGTGTGTGTGTGTGTGTGTGTGTGTGTGTGTGTGTGTCTATGCGCCCACCCCCCCCCCCCCCCCTCTCTCTCCACTCTATCACAGCTGTGTATAGTCCTGTTACAACATGCAATATCCCTTAGTACTATCTATTCATCTTTTGATGCCATACAGACTGAATGTGGGGGAGGGGGAGGGGGAGGAGGGGGATGGGGAGGAGGAGGGGGAGGAGGAGGGGGATGGGGTAATACCAGGGTTGGAAGAGTAACTTTACACCACAGCGAAAACAAAAACAATGGACCACACCTCCCTCCCTCCCTCCGTCCCTCCTTCTCTCTCTTTCACTCACTCACTCCTTCTTTTGGCACTCTCTGACCGTATAAGGTAGAGAACGTATGAAAATGCCTCACATTGGTGAATGGGAGTGAAAGTGGCAGAAAGACAGCATCTCGGTCTCCATTATTAAAACAGAAGTGTACAAAGTTCGTTTTGGCGTTTGCCAATACCTGCAGGCACATATCCTTTATGTTCTTCATTTACCAGATCTCTTAGACTTTTATCCTTGTAAGCTTTCTGATCCGTCAATCCCTCATCCCCTGACCCATAGACAAAGAATGATTCGTTAGAATTAGACTCATTAGACTCATGTCTGACCTGACATGCCTTTCTTTTACAACTCATTCTTATGAAAAAGATAAGAGAAAAATTGGAGGGTCAGAATTTGTACATGTTTGTACATGTGCCTGTATTAAGTTTATCTCTTTAATGACATGATGATGATGATATACAGACACAAGTATATGGTGAAGTTGTGTCTGTCAACCACATAGATAAATAAACAGTTATATCATTCCTCTCCTATATGTGTTATCTCTACCCCACCCGTTGCCCCCATCCCTTTCTAACCTGGGGTGGAAATTCACAGGTGGGGCAGGTACAGACGAGGCACTGCATTCCTCCACACACGAACCCCCCACCTCCTCACGAACCAGCTGCCCCCCCCCACACACACACAATTATCTCAAAAGAAAGGAGGATTGGAGGACCCCACCAAAAATCAAGTTCAATAGTATTTTATTGTTTGTCTATAATTACACATCGGGGATAGTGGTTAAACATAAAAGCATCCTATTCAATAGAGAGATTATCCTTTACGCCCTTATTCCCAATGCGTCTTTTGGCTGATACCTGGGGAGGCGGTGCGAACAGCGAGCTACCTGCGAATGACAAAAGTGGGCGGGTCAGAGGGAGAGAGGACTCGCACCCGCCTCCTTCAACCACGCCTGGACAGCTGGACCGTATGACAGAGCTCGCGTCGAGCGGAGAGAGAGAGGTAGGGAGACAGAAAGAAAGAGAGAGGGGAATAAAAGAGAAGAGAGAGACGGAAGAGAAGGGCGGATACGGTAGAGCAACTGTCTGTTGAGGTTGCTGTCTGTAGCGCAGAGAGAGCTGCCCTTGCAAACACGGACACCGATAGATCAACCGAACTCATCCCGCAGTGCCTGCGAACTAGCAGCGGGTAAGTGCCTGTACAAGCTACCTGTCTCCACCTAATCTCCGTGCGATCTCATTTATTAGTGCGTACTTCGAAATATTTAGCAGGAAGCTACCACAAACGACCAATTGTTTTGTTTTGTGCTATGGCATGGCATTGCTTAGGTAAAGGTTTTCACAGGTGTTCTGTAAAGCCATATCACCGCTCGCAGCCGAAGTGATCCTCAAAATGTAAACCCGCCTGACAGCACACGTGGGCTGAATTTGGTTAGATCAATATTGATTAGCAAACACAATTGGTTGAAGACTGAAGTCGTTCAAACTTGTTACTGACTCCTGTGTGCACGGAACCTCACCAAAATCAACTACCGTGCTCTGTAGTATGGCGTGTAGGATAGTCGTCAGCCATAAGCTAAGAGTATAGTAGCATATCCATTCAGTTAAAATTACTGCAACTATAACATGCAATTGAAGAAAAAAGAAAAAGCCAATCCAATTTCATGTCCTTCAAAGGTGTCAAAACCAGTACCTTCATCTCTAGCGTACATTGGCTTTGGCCAGTGTGACGTTCGCTTTGTGTTAGTTTGAAGTCAGACTTCTGTTGTGCAGACTGGCATTTCTCTGGTAGTCAGATTAGAGGAGGGTTTGCCACACACACACACACCCTGATGTTGATCTAGCCTGAGGACACATAATGTGCACACATTGATCTGTATCTCTTGCTCCTACACAGCCTCCTCACTAACATTGGAAAAAAAGGTGTGGCAAGGCAGCCATCAGCTGTGAAGCCAAACCAACTGACTTTGATTGGCTTGATGGCTTTCCTTTTGAAGGATAACTTTCCAGATATCATTTGAAGAAGATCACAGTTGCTCCAGGTTTGGGATTTAGCTAGACTTTTTTTCTACATGCCCAATCTACATGCAGGCCTAGCTGCAGATGGTGGGGAGCTGTCATGTGTTTGTCTGTGGTAAAAGGGCAGAGGAAGCCAAGCTAAAGCAGGGATTGACTGGCAGCCAGGAACAAGAGGTGAGAAGATTGAGGAACTGTAGGCCTTACTGAAACGTGCAGCGATCCCAGGGCAGTCAGAGCCTGACACAAGAGAAAGAGAAGCCATTGGCTCTCCATATACAGAATAGTCAAATCGAGTGTATTTGAATAAAATACTATAGGATGTTGTCTTACGACAGACTCCGTCCACACTGAATGATAACACCTGCCGCAAAACAATATGCTGTAGAGGTTAATAGTGGCTCAGTTGGTAGAGCATGGCGCTAACAACGCTTAGGTTGTGGGTTTGATTCCTGTTGGGACCATATATACAGAAATTGATGCACTCACTGCAATGTAAGTCGCTCTGGATAAAAGCGTCAGCTGAATGGCATATATAATAGGGTGACTGGCTCTGGACGTGCCTTAATTACTGGTCCAGTTATGAGGCCAAACCAGCCATAGGGGTAAGTCAAGCCCCCTGTTTGAAGGTTGGCTTGAAGTCACAACAACCTGGTCTTAGGCCTAGATAACAATGGCTAATCCTACGGCAGGCCTATGCGCTGTAACATGTGTTGTGTAACAGTGGTTGGTTGGATTAATGCCAAACAAACCCGTTTTTAGGATGGATTATAACGTGTCTCGTATGACTAATGGGATGTTGAAAATTGATCTGAAGTCACAGCCTGTCTTGGCGTAGATGGAGTGTCCCGGCCTAGTGCTGTGTACAGTGCAAAACGCCCTCTGTGTATGACAATGATGCCATAGCGGAGTTAAGAGGATGTAAAGAGGCTTCTTTAAGACTGAGGTTGAGCAATAAGGCTCATCAGGAAACGCAAGTGTCCACACTGCAAAGGCAACACTGCAACATCCTGTCAGCTCGTGGTTGGCACACTGACTGTAGAGCCACATTCACACGGACAACCTGGTTTTTTCCCGACTCGGGTCCAGTGTTTTTATGCTGCCTCCGTCTCCGTCTCTCAGCCCTTCCGCCGAAGCGTGTGTCCGATCCTACACGGATTCACGCCAAGCTCTGGCGTACAGTCCACCTACGCCAGATCATTCCTTTTGAGTCTGTATTGGGGGAGTGCACAAGTACACACCTCAGGCCAAGGGTGGAGGATTGGGACAGAGCCATAGCCATTCGGTTAAGTGCATAGGGGTCATGCCTAGTCCTAAGCTGTGTAGTCACAGGTTTAGTCCTCTCTATTGGCCCTGGCTAACTGTAAGCCTGCAGCATGGAGATCCCTTGGTTATTACCTCTCCCTCCCCCTGCCTCCCCCCTGTCCCTCCCTAATCAAGAGAGTCTAAGCACGTAATGAACTTAGAGAGAGACACAGATGACACCTCTTTGCCTTTATCTCTTCATCCCCCTCTCTGTCTGTCTCTCCCTCTCTCACACACTCCTCTTTTATCTCCTCCTCCCTCTCTCTCTCTTTTTCACCCTCTCTCACTTTATCCCTGAGAGAGGGTGACACAGGAGTGCCACACACACACCACCGCCACACCCCTACCCCCGGGCCTTTTGATCCTCCCGTTCTGGTTGGTTCAGAATCAGCCTTTGTAGTCACTCGACCTTTCATAGGTGATGAGTCCAATTTGACCTGGAAACAAATTGCAATGATATTATGGAGTGTTTAATCTTAATCTTAATCTTAATCATAATCTGAACTGAGCTGCATGTGCTGTATGCACACTGCACAGCGTGTGGTGAGCCTACAGTGTACACACACACACACACACACACACACACACACAGAAAGACACACATGAAGAACTAGAAACAGAGAGTGACCCAGAATAGATTTGGGGAGAGATGGAGGGAGAAAGTGAGAAGTATTAGATTAAGGCAAGGATCTCAGTCAGCACAAGGCAGTGAGGATATATTAAATAGACGCAGCGTCTGTTCCTGCAGGGTGTGGTGGATAATGACATTTCTCTCTCTCTTTCTCTTTGTCTGTCCAAACATGTTCCTGACATTCCTTCCTTGGCTGTCTCTTCCACTTAAATAAAAAAAAAAAACGTGAAGGCCTCTGGTCCATTGCCCCTATAAAATTCTAAAACATTTGGCTGAGGATTCACTATTACTCTAGAAACTAAAGGACACCTTGACAGTCCATTTTAAGAATAATTCAGAAGGTTTTTAAACCAATACTTTTTGGGTTTTTTGGAAATGTACCCGATACCTGAAGATGACATTACATCAGATAAACTGAGAAAGAATATCTATAGTTCAGCTGTCCTTTTCAAGAACATATACATTTTTTTGAACATTGTATTTATTTAATATTTGTTTTCCCATGGTGTATATTTTTCCCATAGGAAACAAACTGTCATGTAATACAATTCAGGATTAGTGTAATGACATGACATGAACCTTGAATTTAGAACATTTAACCGAGTTAAAATGTTGCGTGCGTTCATAAATTATCATATGCCTATAGATAGTATTCCTGTGGAACTGTAAAAGCTTTGTTGTGCTGCAGGACAGTTTGTGAGTTTGACAGTCTTATTAGAACAATATATGCTTGGACATTTTAACCCAGTACTTTTGACATGTTTGGAAGTGGGAGGATCTAAAGGATGTTGGGGGGGGGGGGGGGGGGAAAGGAACAGGAGGAAAGGTTTGGGAATTTGTGGAATTCCCTTCTCTAATGAGGGGCAAGTACGGAATGTGGCCCCGGAAGATGGGAATGGGATAGACAGGGAGAGGTAAAGCAGAGGGGGGGGGGGGGGGTAGGAGAGATGATAGGAAAGGTAGAGGAGATAAAGAGGGAGAGTAGGAGAGTAGGAGAGATGGGCGGATAACAAATTCATCCCTTCCTCTACCACTGTGACTGCTTCTAACCCTTATGGAATGTGTTCCTCACCATGGTAGTGATTTACATTTACGCCATTTAGCAGACGCCTTTATCCGAAGCCACTTACAAATACACAGGAGAGAAACTTGTACAGGGGGGTAGTGGGGGTGAAGCGGTCTTTAGGAGGGACCGTTGAGATGGAGCCTGAAGAGACGGGTCTTCAGTCTACGGCGGAAGATTGGTAGTGATTCACTTACTTTGTACGTGATAAGTTGCTCTCGATAAGAGCATCTGCTGCATGACTCAAACGTAAACGTAGGAGATTGTGGGATAGAGGAGATGGACAGGTAGAGGAGAAATGGAGGGGCAGACCAGTGACAGTACCTTGGCCATTGACCTGGCACTACCTCCAGAGGTGGTCGTTTACTAGTGCAGTGTGTGTGTGTGTGTGTGTGTGTGTGTGTGTGTGTGCTTCCTACAGTTTTGCAGTTCAGGTTACATTGAATCTCATTGTCCTGAAGAAACCAGTGACGACAGCCTCTCCCACTATATGACGAGAGGAAAACCATGAATCTTAGACAGGATTATACAGTACCACTCATACGCATTCTCGGGTGTGTGTGTGTGAATCTTCACTAAATAAATCTTTCAGACCTTTGTTTAACCTTCACGGCTGCCTTGTGATAACAGTAGGCTTACATTTAGTGTTTTAAACAAAGACATTTGTTCTCTGGGAGATATTTCCGGAGCCCGGAGTGTTTCGGAGGACATTGAAATGTACAGTCTTAATCCATTCAACCTTGGTTTATGTTAATTTAATCTCGCCCGGGACTTTACAGCGAAACACAATAGTTGGAGGCACACTCCCTGAATGCTTATTAGACTGAATGGAGCGCTTATGACCGTGATTACCACATTTATGGTCATAAGTGCTCCATTCAATCAGTGCGCCATGACAATCAATTTACTCAGAATGTCAGGAAGTTCTTCTCCAGAATGTTTGTATGACACCCATTTACCTCAGTATTGAGTCTCGATTCTTCGCCTCTGTCTTCCGCTCGCATCCTCCCTTTTTTTTTAGATATTCTCCTCCAATGCTGTTTGAGAAGAAGCAAGTGGAGGACGGAGGAGAGGAACAAGAGGAATGGAGTTACTAACGATTGAGAAAGGGCCACTGTTGTGACTCGTGCTGCCTTTAATAACAAACACTGACATCTACTCTAGGGGGGCTTTACACTGCAGGGTACTACACCAGCTTTAAACCCTGTTACTGGACCAGGTCTCTCTTGAGAAAGAGATTTGATCTTGATGATAGACTAACCTGGATAGATAAAGGTTAAATAATAATAATAATAATAATACAGCAACGTTGGTAAATGCCTAACCAGGCCGACGCAGTACAGCTCGGTTCGGCTCTGTAGCGTGATTTAGGCTACAGTTCATTAACTCACCAACTGCCAAAGAGTTCCGGAACACTCACAGCCGAGAGTGCAGAGTGTTTTATGTGGTGTTTACCCAGCAACAATACTTTGGCTACCAAACGAAGCATCGTCATTGATGCATTTTTGGGGAATATAAAGTCATCCTTGGCACTCTAATGTTGACAATTCACCCTCGGCACTCGATGAGTTAACAAACATCCATTTTTGTTTTTGTTGTTTCTCTAGCCACCATGTCGGACGCAGACAAGTTCCTGTATGGGGACCAGACTATGACGGGTGGGAACCCCATGGCCCAGGCCGACTGGGCCACCAAGAAGCTGGTGTGGGTCCCGTCTGAGAAGCTGGGCTTCGAGGCCGGCTCGGTCAAGGAGGAGCAGGGAGAGGAGTGTGTGGTGGAGCTGACCGACACGGGGAAGAAGGTGAAGGTGAACAAGGACGACATCCAGAAGATGAACCCGCCCAAGTTCAACAAGGTGGAGGACATGGCCGAGCTCACCTGCCTGAACGAAGCGTCTGTGTTGCACAACCTGAAGGAGAGATACTACTCTGGCCTCATCTATGTGAGTGGTCTCTCTCTCTCTCTCTCACACACACACACACACACACAGAGGGACACACACACACAGAGGGACACACACACCCGCACACAGAGGGGGACACACGGCACACACACACACAGAGGGACATACACACACACAGAGGGACATACACAGGGAACTACCTTGGATAAAATCCTGGTTCACCAGTGATGCTAATTACTGTGAATTCACGTTCATCATATTTGATGATGTGATATTCATCATGACATTTGAATCAGTATTGGGACACTTTATACGTTATACGCACTCTGAACATCCGCTCTCCCCCCTCTCAGACATACTCTGGTCTCTTCTGCGTGGTCATCAACCCCTACAAGTACTTGCCCATCTACTCTGAGGACATCGTGGACATGTACAAGGGCAAGAAGAGGCACGAGATGCCCCCCCACATCTACGCCATCACAGACACCGCCTACAGGAGCATGATGCAGGGTGAGAGTGTGTTGAAACACACACACACACACACACACACAGTAACTTTGAGGTTAGTGAAGGAGTATATTTGTTTTGCAAGATCATACACATTTGTGTTTGACGTTGCAAAAGCATATACTCCTTCCCTAACTTGAAACTTGCCGAACGATGATTATCATTATTTATTTTACCGACTGTATGCTGATTTTTAAGCCGTTGCTTGTGTACTTTAACAGACGTTATCGGTTGTTCTGTTTTTTTCTCTTCATCCTTTCAGATCGGGAAGATCAGTCCATCCTTTGCACGTAAGGGGATTTGGCGCTCATTTAAATCGTGTCAAGTCCTGCAGCCTGTGTAAAATGCATGTTGTTTAGGTGCTATGAAGTTTTCTGAAGTCTCTGTCTGGAGGACATTGATTGGGTGAAGACTGGAGGAGATGGCAATCAATCACCTCATGCTCTCTCTCTCTCTCTCTCTCTTCCCTCCCTCCCCCCCCCCCCCAGAGGGGAGTCAGGAGCTGGAAAGACTGAGAACACCAAGAAAGTGATTCAGTATTTGGCGCACGTTGCCTCCTCCTTTAAGTCCAAGAAAGACCAGGTCAGTACTGCCCCCCCTCGACCCCTCGACCCCTCCCCACTTTCCCTTCTTCCTCCCTCCCTTAACATCTTCCCCCAACCCCCTCTCTTTCTCTCCAGTCTGTATTTTTCATGCTTGTCCCCCCCTTTTCATTTGTACATTCCCCTAAGTGCTGTTTTTTTGTGTGGGGGAAGTTGAAGCATATACCTAACATTCCTCTTTCAGGTCCGGACCTGCCTGCCTCGCCTATAGTGTGTGTGTGTGTGTCTCTCTCTCTCTCACTCAGTCGGGGCAGGCAAAGAGGCAATGACTGCAGCGTTTTGAGATTTCTGGTTTCAATCACTGTAGTATCACTGTATATCGTGTTGAAAATGTTGTGTGTCTCTCTCTCTCTCTCTCTCTCTCAGGGCAATGCAGTATTGTCACATGTGAGTTCATCCCTCCTTTCTCTCTAGCTCTCTCTTGCTCTCTCTCTCTCTCCAGTGCTTTTTTCCTCCATGTTGTAAATACATGTTATACTAACAGCATCCATCTCTCTCTCGCTGCAACTTGTCTGGGCCCAGGGAACTAGCTTCAAGTTTATGTTCTACCTCCTAGATGAAGTCAAGTGTTTTGAACGCGTTTTCACCCTCAATCCCTCATACTGATAATCTTCTCAGGGACGCACCTGCTGAAGGGTAACTTAATCCCATGTTTGTCTGAAACATTGAATTGCCCCGTGGGTGTTTACACTGTGTGTTTGTGGGGAGAGCATCTCTACCCTACCTCTCCACACGCGCGCACGCACACACACACACACACACACACACACACACACCACCCCCTGCCATTTTGTTCCTGCTCTTCTGGTTGGTCCGGAATCAGCCTTTGTAGTCAGTCTTAGCCTGGAGCCTAGTTTACAGTACGTGTACTTTTGCGTCGTTTTGGGTCCGGGTTTTGTTGCACGATTTGGCTCTCAGAATGCGCTTGATGCTGTGTGTGTGTTATTGCTTTGTGCTCATTCTCGTTTGTGTGTGTTCTTGCGTGTGTTCTTGTGTGCGCCTGCATGGTCTCGGCTGCTGTGCTGTTTGGGACTTGATTCTGTATCTGCCTGAGTGGGCTTGTTTGTACTTGGGCTGGTGTGTTGGAATGCATTAACATTTAACGTGTGTGTGTTTGTAGTTGATGAGATTATAAAAGCTTCCCTGAGGGTTATATTTTTGATTTCACAATGCTAGCATAATTTACTGCATACAAACCTCTGTACCACAGTACATCACTGTGTGTGTGTGCGTGTGTGTGTGCGCAACAATGCAGTGTTTGTGACGGTGTGGGACTAACATGACAAGCAAAGCTCATCTTCTTAATTTACATACCCCTTGCTTGTGAAAACAACATGAACTTCCGTAAGTGAGTACAGTTTCCTGGTGAATGAAGGCCCATGTAAAGTCTTGTCTGTTACCCTACTACGTGTGTCCACCAGGGGGAGCTGGAGAAACAGCTGCTGCAGGCCAACCCCATCCTGGAGGCCTTCGGTAACGCCAAGACGGTCAAGAACGACAACTCCTCACGATTCGTAAGAGCTGCGGCCTAACGCCATAACACACTGCTGTGTGAACGACAACTTAATTTCAAGGGAATTAATACAAACACCATCTCTCTGTGTTTCACTCTCAGGGGAAGTTCATCAGGATCAACTTCGATGTCAACGGGTACATCGTGGGAGCCAACATTGAAACTTGTATCCTTCAATATGTTTTTGATGGGTCTTGGGACGACATCTTTTTAAATATGTTTTTTTTAAGGGCATTTCTGCTTTATTGGGATAGAGACAGTAGAGATTGACAGGGAGGATGGGAGAGAGAGAGAGGAGGGATGACATGCAAGATAGGTCGAGGGTCGGAATCGAACCAGGAACCTTGCGATTACGTGATAAGCGCATTCGTGTGCTACGCCACTAAGCGCCCCCTTGGGACGACATCTTGAACTTCTGTTCTTCTTCTACTACGTCTATGACCGCCAGTGTAAGCAATAGATATAGCAGTTGTTATTGGCTGTGTGGATACGTTCCGTTTGTCCTTGACCGCCGTGTCGTCAGATCTTCTGGAGAAGTCTCGAGCCGTCAGACAAGCTAAGGACGAGAGGGCCTTCCATATCTTCTACTACATGCTGACTGGGGCAGGGGACAAATTGCGCTGTGAGAAAGAAACCCATTTTAATATAATAATAATAATGTCATTTAGTATGTACCTGACCCAGGTCTGGTCTAGTATAATATTTCTGCCATTTAGCTGACGCTTTTATCCAAAGCGACTTGCATTGCAGTGAGTGCATACATTTTTCAGTATATATGGTCCCAGCGGGAATCAAACCCACAACCTTAAGCGTTGTTAGCGCCATGCTCTACCAACTGAGCCACAGAGGACCATTTTACAGCGTACTCCAGCCAGTAGGACAAATAGCTGGGTTGCTACAATTGAACAGCAGACACAGTTATTGTGTCTTGTTTTATACATAACAATATTGTTGATCTTCAGTGAAGTGTGTGTGTGTGTGTGTGTGTGTGTGTGTGTGTGTGTATATCCCCTTTTGCACATCGCATGCACATCATTTGAGATGATTCTGAATATGGTTCTAGAACTTACTGTAAAGGCCTTTGCAGCGACCCTTTCCCGGAGAGAGACTTTAGAGCGACAATATATCTCCTCATTTCTCTGCTTCCTCTTCCTAGCGGAACTGTGTCTGGAGGACTACAGCAACTACCGTTTCCTGTCCAACGGGAACGTGACCATCCCTGGTCAGCAGGACAAGGACCTGTTTGTGGAGACCATGGACGCCTTCAACATCATGAGCATCCCCGAGGAGGAGCGCGTTGGTAACACACTTTAGATCAACGCCTGTTTCTTTACAAACAACAACAACACTTGCACACAACTGCTCAATAAAGCTGTCCTTCTGCACAACAAATTCCGTGTGTGTGATCAGCGATAGTGGATAATGTTACTCTGATAAACCAGTGTCTTTGCCTATAAGGGCTTCCACACAACCCCATCCATAATGCTTCTTGCACATCCAGATGTTGTGTACTGTATATTACAAAGTTAGTGTGATATGTTTATTATTGATAGTAGGTATGGGTGCATGTTTTCTGAGTGATCACTCCCAGGGGTTTTAATGTGCTCTCTCTCTCTCTGTCACTCTCTCTCTTGTCTCTCTCTCTCTCTCTCTCAGGTCTGTTGAAGAACATATCTGCCGTGCTCCAGCTTGGGAACATGACCTTCAAGAAGGAACGGCACACAGACCAGGCCTCCATGCCTGACGACACTGGTACATGATATTTCACAACCCCTCCTCTTCCCCTCCTTTTGCCTGTCCCGTTTAGATTTAACCACCAAGCACCGGGCCCTGTCTAGACTCATCCCCTGTCCCTTAAGCTGCGAGACGTTTGTGTTATCTTGGAGGATTAGACAGGTATGAGCAGGGTAGCTCAACCTCAGTAAGCTTGCATATAGGCTCCCTAGTGTTTCTTTTTTCTTCTTCTCTTGCACAACTTTCATAGCCCATTCACAGCCTCTTGCTTCTGTGCCATCTCGAGTCTGACCTCCATCCATCCAGCACCATCCACCCACTCACTCACCACACACCCACCCACCCCCTCTCTCCCCCACAGCTGCCCAGAAAGTGTGCCACCTGCTGGGCATGAATGTGACCGACTTCACCCGTGCCATCCTGTCCCCGCGGATCAAGGTGGGCAGAGACTACGTGCAGAAGGCCCAGACCCAGGAGCAGGCTGAGTTTGGGGTGGAGGCCCTGGCCAAGGCCTCCTACGAGAGGATGTTCCGCTGGCTGGTCATGCGCATCAACAAGGCACTGGACAAGACCAAGAGGCAGGGGGCCTCCTTCATAGGCATCCTGGACATCGCCGGCTTTGAGATCTTTGAGGTGAGACGGGGACACAGGGTGTGTCCCAACAGTCTCTCCTCCATTCCTTGCGTCCTCCCCTCCTTCCTCAAAAAGCATTGGAGCAGGAAATAAAAAGGTCCCTCCCCTTAGATATTCTCCTCCAATGCTATTTGAGAAGGAAGCAAGGAACGAGGATGCAAGGAATGGAGGAGAGACTATTGGGACGCAACCACTGTTGTGTATATCTACAGAAGGTGAATAAAGTCTCAAGGGCGCTCATTGGTTGCAGATGGGTTTTCCAAATATATCTAATCTGTTCTCTCTCTTTCTCCATCCCTCTCTCTCTCTCTCTCCTCTGCAGCTGAACTCATTTGAGCAGCTGTGCATCAACTACACCAACGAGAAGCTGCAGCAGCTCTTCAACCACACCATGTTCGTCCTGGAGCAGGAGGAGTACCAGAGGGAGGGCATCGAGTGGAGCTTCATCGACTTCGGCCTGGACCTGCAGCCCTGCATCGACCTCATCGAGAAGCATGTAAATAACCCCTCTTTTGCCTCTCTTCTTTGCTGAGTCTTGGAACCTACAGTATGCTACACTATGTTGAAAATGTAATTGCACAACAATAAAGTAGTCAACATGGAACAGTTCGGAAGGCACTGACGTTTCTTTCCTCTCCCTCCCTCCCTAGGCCAGTCCCCCAGGTGTGTTGGCCCTGCTGGATGAGGAGTGCTGGTTCCCCAAGGCTACTGACAAGAGCTTCGTAGAGAAGGTGGTTCAGGAGCAGGGCAACAACCCCAAGTTCCACAAGCCCAAGAAACTGAAGGACGACGCTGACTTCTGCATCATGCACTACGCTGGAAAGGTCAGGCACTGTTGACCATCTATGACAACCATCTTTTTACATTTATATTTATGGCATTTAGCAGATGCCTTTATCCAAAGCGACTTACAACAAATACATTTGTTGTAAGTAAGTGAATAATCTATCCAACAGACATCTTAAGACACGACTTTCTCTGTTTCTCTCTCTCTCTCTCTCTCTGTCTCTCTTTCTCTCTGTCCCCCCCCCTCTCTCTCTTCTCTCTTTTCTCTCTTCTCTCTCTCTCTCTCCTCTCCCCCAGGTGGACTACAAGGCAGATGAGTGGCTAATGAAGAACATGGACCCGCTGAATGACAACGTGGCCTCACTGCTCAACCAGTCCTCTGACAAGTTTGTGTCAGACCTCTGGAGAGACGGTGAGTCTCAAGGGAAGGTTCTAGAGCATGGCCTTGGAACTAGATGAAGCCTATAGTCTGGAGAATCTCTGTTGGAAATACTTTATAGTTCAATTGTAGGCTTAATCTCAGTCAAGGAAACTGCCTCCCACGTCTATGTGAACATCCGTCTGTAACTGTGTTGTGTTGAAGTATGAGGCAGCCTAGTGTTTGTTATGAGAACTGCAGGAAAGAGGACATATTTGGGAATAATAAACATGTATAGCCTTTACTATTTACCCCATAATGTATATTCATTCCAGTTTAAGGCGTTTAAAGTCAGCTTCTACAGATTCACATTAAATCTATGAACTTCATTTATTTTACTCTCGCTTCCCTCCCCCCTCCCCCCTCCTCCCTCTCTCAGTGGACCGTATCGTCGGTCTGGACAAAGTGGCGGGCATGTCTGAATCGCATGGGGCGTTCAAGACCCGTAAGGGAATGTTCCGGACCGTGGGCCAGCTCTACAAGGAACAGCTGTCCAACCTCATGACCACGTTGAGGAACACCAACCCTAACTTCGTACGCTGCATCATCCCCAACCACGAGAAAAAGGTACAACTTATTACAGTTACCAGTGCAATGAAATGTGCTATATAAATAAAGTTTGATTTGATTAGTGTAAGGAACATGCTGCATATGGGGGGGGGGGCTTGTGGGTCAACATTCCATTGCAGGTTCTAGAGTTACACCAGACTCCATTTCTAGAGGATGAGTAAGTCTGATGCGTGTTTGTGTGACACTCTCCTCTCCTTCGTCAGGCTGGTAAGCTGGAGCCCCATCTGGTTCTGGACCAGCTGAGGTGTAACGGTGTTCTGGAGGGGATCCGTATCTGCAGACAGGGCTTCCCCAACCGCATCGTCTTCCAGGAGTTCAGACAGAGGTAAACCTGGATGATCTCTTAGGGGCTTTACACAGTACAGGGCCGAATCATACTGTGTGAGTTCACACAGAGGTGAACCTGGACAAACTCTTAGGAGCTTTACACACTACAGGGCCAAGTTCACACAGAGGTAAACATGGATGAACTTGTAGGGGCTTTACACTAAGCAGATCACTAGACTGCACATTTTACATTTTAGACATTCAGCAGACGCTTTTATCCAAAGTACATTTGTCTAAAGTAAGTGAATCATCTGTACATCAGTTATCATAAGAAATGACTATTGCTATTGACTATCGCACCAATTGCGTGTGTATGTTTATGGACTGCACTGCACTGTGCTGAGTATATGTGTGTGTGTGTGTGTGTGTTAACTGTTTACACTTCTCCCTTTCCAAGGTACGAGATCCTCACCCCCAATTCCATTCCTAAGGGATTCATGGATGGCAAGCAAGCCTGCGTGCTCATGGTAAGACTTGAGGGGGGCATACAGGATCGTCATTCACCATACAGGATCATACACCATACAGGATCGTCATACACCATACAGGATCGTCATTCACCATACAGGATCATACATCATACAGGATCATACATCATACAGGATCATACAGGATCATACATCATACAGGATCATACACCATACAGGATCATACAGGATCATACACCATACAGGATCATACACCATACAGGATCATACATCATACAGGATCATACATCATACAGGATCGTCATTCACCAGCCTCAAGTTTCACTTTAATGTTAAAATGCTTCAAATGTACTCGGATGGTATAATTTCACATGGTGAAGTTGTTGTTGTTGTGATGAACAGAACGTCAACGGACTGGTCTATTGTTGTTCTAATCTATCACCAGATAGGCTCTTTTTTTTGGTCAGTCGATATTCCCATCCCTGGAATGACCCATTTATTGACGTGCTCTCCCGCCCTCCTCCCCTCCCCTCCCAGATCAAGGCTCTGGAGCTGGATCCCAACCTGTTCCGTATCGGCCAGAGTAAAGTGTTCTTCCGGGCCGGAGTTCTGGCTCACCTGGAGGAGGAGCGCGACATGAAGATCACGGACGTCATCATCAGCTTCCAGGCCTGGTGCAGAGGCTACGTGGCCCGCAAGTAAGGACCGCCTAGATAGGGCAGAGCGATCGCTAGTTTGAGGATGGCCTCGTTGTCTTATGATGTGCGTCGGTTGGTGTTTTGTTCCCTGAGATTTGTGTTTTCCGTTTGTTTTACAAGTATCTCTGTTCTCATAATGTGCTTCTGTTCCCCTCTGTCAGAGCCTACACTAAGAGGCAGCAGCAGCTGACGGCCATGAAGGTGATCCAGAGGAACTGTGCTGCCTACCTCAAACTCAGGAACTGGCAGTGGTGGAGACTCTTCACCAAGGTACAGAAGATGAGCCTCATAATATGCCTATAATGATTTATATTGCCTTGGATATTATTATTTGTTTGTTTGTTTGTGTGTGTGTGATCCGTGAATGCTTGCAAAAGAGAAACACACAGTACACACACACACACTCACATCCCAAAAGTTAAGATGCTAGAACATTGTCAATTTCTCATGCATCTCCAAAATCAAACAATCAATGTTTTGGAGCCTAAATAAATAAACAAATATCAGTTCTGCAGACACCGTTGTCCGAATGTGTCTTCTCCCCTCTCTCCCCCAGGTGAAGCCCCTGCTGCAGGTGACCAGGCAGGAGGAGGAGATGCTGGCCAGAGACGAGGAGCTGGTCAAGGTGAAGGAGAGGCAGCTGCAGTCCGAACAGCAGCTGCAGGAGTTTGAGACCAAACAGCAACAGGTACAGTAACAGTAGGGGTTAGTTGGTAGAGCGTGGCATTAGCAACACTAAGGTTGCTGGTTCAATTCCTGCTGGGACCATACATACAAAACTACTGTATGTACTTTAAGTCGCCTTAGGTAAAGGCATCTTCTAAATGGCATATGTATTAGGGGCAGAGACATCACCCACACAAAGATTATGAATAACATTTAAAATGGGTCTTTTCTCTAGCCTGGCACCAAAATAATACTTTACTTGGTTGTAACAAAACAAAATTAAATGGTCCCCGCAAGGTCTCACTAGGTCTTAAAGTACTTTTACTTTGCATCACAAGACCATCACAAATCATGTTTGATTAGCCGCAAGCTATCCTCAGAGTTGGAGGTGCTGTGGTGGTTTGTAAAGCCAAGTCCTTGAGTTTGACCTCCGTATCTAACTTTGTTTTCCTCCGTCTGCCCCCCAGCTGATGTCGGAGAAGGTGGCCCTGCAGGAGCAGCTCCAGGCGGAGACGGAGCTGTGTGCCGAGGCTGAGGAGATGAGATCTCGTCTGGCCACGCGCAAGCAGGAGCTGGAGGACATCCTCCACGACCTGGAGTCCCGGGTGGAGGAGGAGGAGGAGAGGGTCACACAGCTGCAGACGGAGAGGAAGAAGATGCAGACAAACATCACCGTGAGTGGACGGTCTAGGCTAAAGAGATACCTCACCCAAATTTCATGTCATTCTGTCGACCGATGCAATTAGCAGTAGGCAATCAATACTTTGCCACAGCAGACAGTGACTAACTTTAGCGTCAATCAATGCATCAATCAATGTCACCCATTTGGCCTCGTGGTCTCATGCATGCTAGTCCTTTGTAAGAAAGAGGCAGTGATGGCGGTATCGAAAGTGACAGACGGGTGTAAGCGAACAACAGTAAAGTAAAACCTCTCTCTCTCTCTCTGAAGGACTTGGAGCAGCAGTTGGATGAGGAGGAGGGAGCCAGACAGAAGCTGCAGCTGGAGAAGGTCACCATGGACTCCAAGATGAAGAAGATCGAGGAGGACGTCATGGTCTTGGACGACCAGAACAACAAACTCAACAAGGTGAACTACCATCCATGACACTACACAGACAGACAGACAGACAGAACAACAAACTCAACAAGGTGAACTAATCTACATTATTTCATTAGAGATGGATGAGACTGTTGTTCTGTGGACTGACAGTAGGCGTCACTAGCACCCTCGTTTGATTGTGGAATAAATTGGCTTCTCATCATTGGTGTCTCTGGGTGGCTTAACGGTGTAGTAAGTAACAGAGTCTTTGATGGGGTCGGCTTCTAGAGTCTGCATCTCTGCTGAAGGAGACAGTGGAGTAGTGAAGGTTTTCTCTCTCTAACTCCATGACACTACACAGACAGAGACAGACAGACAGACAGACACAGACAGACAGACATGCTGCATAGCGTTAGGACTGTGTGTGACTATTGGGTATTGTTTTTGTGTGTTTACAGGAGAAGAAGCTTCTGGATGAGAGGATCTCTGAGTTCACCACCAACCTGGCGGAGGAGGAGGAGAAGTCCAAGAGCCTGCAGAAACTAAAGAACAAGCACGAGGCCATGATCACTGACCTGGAAGGTAGATGGTCAGCTAGCTTCTTTCAGTTGTTGTTGTTGTTTTTTCACTCCACTGGACTTGAGTAATGATGACAATACCCGATATTCCTTCCCTCCAATTCACTTAAGAGGTTTCCTTTCCTTGCCTCCTTTCCTTCTTCGCCCACATTGATCTGAATGGAGATTGGACGGGCCAGAATGAGAGCTATGTGGATGAAGGCTGGACTTACTTTTACCTGTTCCAGTGCTTCAAGATCAGTGTGGAGGAAGTAAAGGAGACAAACCAAGGATGCTACTTTTAGAGTATTGAGACATAACCCTGCTTTCCCTTCCCCTCTCTCTCCCTCAGACCAGTCCATGTGTAAAAAGGATAAGCAGAGGAAACCAAACCACATTGTTTGGTATTAGTATTCATACCTAACTCATGCTTCCTCTCCCCTCTCCGTCCCTCAGACCGTCTGCGTAAGGAGGAGAAGCAGAGGCAGGAGCTGGAGAAGAACAGGCGTAAGCTGGAGGGAGACTCCACGGAGCTCAACGACCAGATGGCTGACCTCATGGCCCAGATAGCCGAGCTCAGAGCCCAGCTGGCCAAGAAAGAGGAGGAGTTACTGGCTGCTCTGACCAGGTGAGGGGGCGGGTCCATGGTTTGAGAGAGGAAAATCTCAGATTGTCCCTTTTTTGTTTCAGTTCAGAAATGCTCCGAAATAGATGCTTATGCTTATGGCCGCTGTAGTGTAGAGATGCTGAGGTTCATTTTAATTGTAAGTTTTTAAGCTGAACTTGGAGGTTCATTAAACTGATTTTTATATAATTCTGTGCTGAATTCTAGGTGAATTAGTTTGATCTCTATACCGTAGCAATGTATACGTCTAGATAAAACATATGACTAATGCTCTGACGTTATATTGACGTAGGGTTGAGGAGGAGGCTGCAGCCAAGAACACGGCCCAGAAGAAGATCCGAGAGCTGGAGGCTCAGATCTCTGAGCTGCAGGAGGATCTGGACCTGGAGAGAGCAGCCCGTACCAAGGCAGAGAAACACCGCAGGGACCTGGGAGAAGAGCTGGAGGCCCTCAAGACTGAGTTGGAGGATACACTGGACTCCACCGCCGCCCAGCAGGAGCTCAGGTACTAGGACAGAACACACACACACACACACACACACACACACCAGGAAGTGCATTTGAAAACAGTTTGTCATTATGTAGTGTTGGGATGGGTCACAACATTTTGATTGAGTCATGATAGGTCAGTCAAACGGTTACCTGTGTGTAGCAAGGTTCTTACCTGTGTGTAGCACCCTCTACAGGCCGAACGCTGCATGTCCCCCCACACTGTGTTTATTGTAAATCCCATTGGAAAAATGCTAAGACTGGTGATGCTGCTTGAGGCAGTCTTTTTTTCCCAGCAGCTGGTGTCTTAATGGTGTCTCTTAAATGTCTCTCTATTACTTTCTTTCCTTCTTTCTCTCTCTCTCATTCTTTCTCATTTCTCCCCCCCCCCCTCCTCCTCCTCCTCTCCTCCAGGTCCAAGCGTGAGACGGAGGTGACTCATCTGAAGAAGTGCCTGGAGGATGAGGCCAAGGTGTACGAGCAGCAGATGGGCGACATCAGACACAAACACAACCAGGCCTTCGACGAGATCAATGAGCAGCTGGAGCAGTCCAAGAGGGTAAGAGATGATGGGCTTCAATCATAGATACGGGAAAATAAGTTACCTTGGCTGGGCATCATGCTCGTTATAGATATTATTGGGAAAAATAACGATAGAAAATCAGAAATAATAAATAATTTTAGTCCATAATAATGTGTGCTTCAATCATGGATATTACTGGAAAAATAATAACAAAGAGTTCCAGAATTATTGATTATTTTAGTCATGGGTTAGTCCCAAGTGGATGAAGGTGAATCATTGTTCACGCAATATTCAAATGCTTAAAGTATTTCACTGTTGTGCATTGACCATCAATAATCAAGCAATGTACTGTACAGAAACCCTTACAATAACCCTTCGTAACCTGTCTGTCTGTCTGTCTGTCTGTCCCTCCTCCAGAATAAGGTGTCTGTGGATAAGGCCAAGCAGGCCCTGGAGAGCGAGCGCAACGAGCTGGTCATCGAGCTCCAGACGCTGACCCAGGGGAAGGGGGACTCGGAGCACCGCAGGAAGAAGGCCGAGGCCCAGGTCCAGGAGCTGCAGGTCAAACACGGAGAGAGCGAGAGACAGAGGCAGGACCTGGCCGACAAGGTGGCCAAGATGCAGGTAGGAGTGTTGCCTGTGGCGTTGCTGTAGTTTAGGATTCATTGATGAATTGTGAATCCGTTCATTTTCGATGAACTGGAGGAAGGGGTAAGATCCAGACCACAATTGGGGAAACCAAAGCGGATGGATGGATGGACGAACGAACGAACTGATAGTGACAGTGTATGGATTGATTGATAGATTTATGTGCTTGTGCTCATTCCATCTCTCTCTGTTCAGGTGGAGTTGGACAACGTGAACAGCGTGTTGACTGAGGTGGAAGGCAAGTCCATCAAGGCATCCAATAACTGCTCTGCTGTTGAGTCCCAGCTCCAGGATGTACAGGTACGAGGATGACACACACACACATGCTTACACACACACACAGAGGAGCTGTCACGGCGAATTACACAACGATTTGATATCATTATTTCCATATAGACAGACACAGACAGACACTAAAGTCTTAACCCACCCACACACACACACTTACAGCTTACACACACACACACACACACACACACACGTCTTAACCATTCTATCTCTCCCTGTGTAGGAACTGCTCCAGGAGGAGACTCGTCAGAAGCTCTCCTTCTCCACTCGTCTGAGGCAGATGGAGGACGAACAGCACAACCTGAGGGAGATGCTGGAGGAAGAGGAGGAGGGCAAGAAGAACGTGGAGAAGCAAGTTTATACCCTCCAAGCTCAGGTTGGTGGAGCATCTCTCTCTCTCTGTCTCTCTCTCTCTACCTCTCTCTCTACCCCTCTGTCTCTCTCTACCTCTCTCTCTCTACCTCTCTCTCTCTCTACCTCTCTTTCTCCCTACCTCTACCTCTCTCTCTCTCTCTACCTCTCTCTCTCTCTCTACCTCTCTCTCTGTCTCTCTCTCTCTCTCTACCTCTCTTTCTCTCTACCTCTCTTTCTCCCTACCTCTCTCTCTCTACCTCTCTCTCTCTCTCTCTCTCTCTCTCTCTCTCTCTCTCTCCCTCCACCTCCACTAGTCTGCCCCCGTGGCTTTTCAACACATGCTCTCTTTCCACCAAGGATTTTTCACTAGAACACTTTATGCTGTATTATCTTACTACTACTTCTGTGTGTCAGATATTCTAACTTTCTTTCTGCCTTCCTCCCTTTCTCCCTCTGTCCATCTTCTTACTTCCTCCGTTCCTCAGCTGGCGGAGATGAAGAAGAAGGTGGAGCTGGAGGCGTCGTCCCTGGAGGGGGCGGAGGAGAGCAAGAAGAGGCTGCAGCGGGATCTGGAGGAGGTGGGCCAGCAGCTGGAGGAGAAGAACTCGGCCTTCGACAAGCTGGACAAGACCAAGACTCGCCTGCAGCAGGAGCTGGACGACATGACGGTGGACCAGGACCACCTCAGACAGATCGTCAACAACCTGGAGAGGAAGCAGAAGAAGTTTGACCAGGTGAGGGAAGGAGACGTGACGAATTCACTAAGAGCTGGATTGGTCTTGTGAGATTTTGATGATTTTCAATGAGAGAATTAGTCTTGATTGGTCCGGGAGTGAGATTAAACACAGATAGAAAGGTATAGAGTTGACATGGCGCTCTATTCGACGTGCCAGTACATTTCTATTCCACATGCCAGATATTCCTGCATGATCTATAATACACAGTATATTTCTTGCGGAACGTTCTATAACATTCCATCCCTCTGTACGGGCACTTTCTTTTTTTTCCCCCTCTTGCTATCCCCTCTGTCTTTCTCCTCCCTCTCTCCCTCTCCCTCTCTGTCTGTCTCTCTCTCTCTCTCCCTCTCCCTCTCTGCCTGTCTGTCTCTCTCTCCCTCTCTCCTTCTCCTGTCTGTCTCTCTCTCCCTCTCTCTCTCTCTCTCTCCCCCAACGTCTCTCCTCTATGTAGATGCTAGCGGAGGAGAAGACCATCTCCAGCAAGAACGCTGATGAGCGTGACCATGCGGAGGCGGATGCCAGGGAGAAGGAGACCCGGGCCCTGACGCTGACCCGCGAGCTGGAGACCATGATGGACCAGAAGGACGAACTGGACCGAGCCAACAAACTGCTCAAGGCCGAGATGGAAGACCTGGTCTCTTCCAAGGATGACGTCGGCAAGAGCGTAAGACTGCCTGTGTATCTTGCTGGAATTTGTTGTTTACTGTACGGCAGATTCTCTGTCTTCCCTTGTCCACCCCCTCACCCTCTCTGATTCCACCCTGTGTAAAACATTTAGAACTTTGAGGCTCTGTACTTAAGAAATATATGCTCTACCTTTCTCCTTCCAATAGAGTTGGTAAGGTATTACAATACCATAGTGACAGTTTGGAACATGTTCAAACACAAGTTTGCAAATATATTTAAATGCTGCCAGTTTTGAACGCACCATCACTCCCAACAAGAACGTTGTTGAACTTTCCCCAAAACGTTATTTTCACTTTGAGGTTTCTCTTTTTTTTTTTTTAAATCCTACGCAGGTCCATGAGCTGGAGAGGTCCAAAAGAGGGATGGAGCAGCAGCTGGAGGAGATGAGGGTCCAGCTGGAGGAACTGGAGGACGAGCTGCAGGCCACGGAGGACGCCAAGCTGCGTCTGGAGGTCAACATGCAGGCCATGAAGGCCCAGTTCGACCGGGACCTCCAGGGCAGAGACGAACAGGGAGAGGAGAGGAGGAAGCAGCTGGTCAAGCAGGTACAAGGATGGCTCAAAGCTCCACGTGTTGCGCCTTGATGGTGTTCTCTCTGAAAATGTTTCTCTGATCTCAACATTTGGGGCTATTTTTGTTAATTATTTATTGTAAAATCACTTTGTTCATACATTTTACATTTACATTCATGGCATTTAGCAGATGCCTTCATCCAAAGCGACTTACAACAAATACATTTGTTTCAGTAAGTGAATCATCTATCCATCAGTCATCATAAGACAAAGTAATCAATGCTCAGACCAGGGGCCATTGGCAGTCACTCATACTAGCCACATATCCTCCCTCCATAGCAAACCTCATGTTTACTTCTTGGAGAAGTCTCTGGATGAAGCCGTGCCCTTCTGGTTCTCTGTTCCCCAGGTGCGTGAGATGGAGGCGGAGCTGGAGGAGGAGCGCAGGCAGCGCTCCCAGGCCTTGTCAGCCAAGAAGAAGCAGGAGCTGGACCTGGTGGAGCTGGAGGCTCAGATAGACATGGCCAACAAGAGCCGTGACGAGGCCCTCAAACAGCTGAAGAAACTGCAGGTAAAGTAAACGCACACACTGACTGGCGCGCACACACACACACACAGATTTACACACACACATTTACACATACTTTCTATAGAGCTGCAAAAAGGTTTACATACACACACACACACACAGTACTTAAATGTGACTCAAAGTGTTAACTCCATCTCCATTGTCTCCATCTCTTCTAACTAGGCCCACATGAAAGAGCAGATGAGGGAGTTGGAGGACCTCCGTCTGTCCAGGGAGGAGGCCCTCAACGAGGCCAAGGAGAACGAGAAGAAGGTCAAGACCATGGAGGCTGACGCCATGCAGCTTCAGGAGGTACAGTTGAGGCCCAACCGAGTGGGCTCTGCCTTTCTCTTCTCTTCTCTTTCTGCCACCATTTTTCTTGTCCTTGTTTATGTTCCATTGTGAAGAAGTTGTGTATTGTAAAAAAAAAAAAAAAGTTTTGTTTTAAAAATAATTGTCATGATAAACGCATGTTTCACACTTTTATGCTGAGATCAGCCATATAAGCCCCTATGGGCTGGGCACCATTGTTGGGTGCAATGACACCCAAGTAAATAAAAGTGAACCCAAATCCACTATACACATCAGCATACCTCTTAGAAAGAGGCGATGCACTGGCTGTGCTTTCTAAGAGGTAGGCTGATGTGGATATTGGAGTGTGCCTTTTATCTCTGTGCTCTAGTGTTGCTTGTGACACTCTCCTCCCCTCCCACCTCCCATTGACTCCCATAGGACCTGGCGACAGCCGAGAGGATAAAGCGGCAAGCCCAGACTGAGAGAGATGAGCTGCAGGATGAGATCAACAGCCATGCCGCTAAGAAGTAGGATCAATAAACGTGGCGATATTTTAACAGTGTGTGTGAGATTGCTCTCTTTCTCCCCAACCGAACATCTCCTCCTCCTCTTCTTCTTCTCTCTCAGCTCCCTGTTAGCGGATGAGAAGAGGAGGCTGGAGGCCCGCATCTCCCAGCTGGAGGAGGAGCTGGAGGAGGAGCAGCTGAACACGGAGATGGTCAATGACCGTTTCCGGAGAACCACACTGCAGGTAATGAACTGGTTGTAGAACTGAGGAACTAGTTCTACTAGTTCTAGAACTGAGGAGGAGCTACTTTAGAGGAATTGGAAGCGGTGATGGGAGACGGATTCTAGTACACTGGAGAGGAATGGTTGACTAAAGCTTGCTGTTATTCAGTGTGTTAGACATTTTGACGTTTTGAGACCTAGGGTTTCGGGGTAGGCGCACTGCATTGTGGAAGACTAACGCATAATGTTAGACCGTACGGGTCCCCCCTTCCTTTCATTGTCTGATGTTTCCGTATACCACAATAACTATCTCTCTGACCCAGACGGACCAGCTCACCACAGAGCTGGCCGCAGAGCGCAGTACCTCTCAGCGCCTGGAGGGGGTGCGCTCCCAGATGGACCGGCAGAACAAGGAGCTGAAGCTGAAGCTGCAGGAGCTGGAGGGGGCCGTCAAGAACAAGTACAAGTCCGCCATCGCCTCCATGGAGGCCAAGATCGCCCAGCTGGAGGAGCAGCTGGACATCGAGTCCAAGTGAGTACCTGTGTGTGTGTGTCTTCTCACGGTACCACCTTGTCCAAAGCCCCAACCTATATAAAACTAATTACACATTTCAAGTTGTAGTATTTCCTTTTGACTTGATTCGAATGCCTTCGATTCTTCGATATTTTCTGTAGCCACTTCTGTTGGCCAAATAGGCGAAATTGCTCATTCCTCAAGGAAGCCTCTGCACAAACTCTGCCTCGTTTCACTCATGGCTCGTCACTCTGCTCCCCTACACCAGGGAGCGCCAGCAGGCCTCCAGACTGGTCAGACGCACGGAGAAGAAGCTCAAAGAGGTCATGCTGGCTGTGGACGACGAGAGACGCAACACAGAGCAGTACAAAGACCAGGTAGGTGTCGTCGTCGTCCCCCAGCACTAGACGGTGGTCCTCTGTGGCTCAGTCGGTAGAGCATGGCGCTAACAACGCTTAGGTTGTGGGTTCGTTTCCCGCTGGGACCATATTTACTGAAATGTGCACTCACTGCAATGTAAGTCGCTTTGGATAAAAGCGTCGGCTAAATGGCGTATATATGTATTAGATGGGCACCACGGTGTACTTTCACAGGTGCGTGAACCACAAGACATAATGATTTTTGGTTAAGATTTGCATGTACTTGTACATGCTGTAGCGCCTCCCTTGAACTCTTTGAGTGCTTTATACTACAGAGGAGCTCGAGACTGCACTTGTTGTATAGATGGAAGCAGCCACGTTCTGACCCGTTTCTCTCTGCGCCCCGCAGGCGGACAAGCTGAACAGCCGCATGCGTCAGCTGAAGAGGCAGCTGGAGGAGGCCGAGGAGGAAGTGACCCGCGCCAACGCCTACCGCAGGAAGCTGCAGCGGGAGCTGGACGATGCCACCGAGTCGGCGGACACCATGAACCGCGAGGTCAGCACCCTGAAGAGCAAACTCAGGTATGTACCCCCACCCCCCCCCCCCAATCACTGATGATGATGATACTACACCACAATCCTGTTTTTCATCTGATAGCCTCCTGGTTGTCAAACACCAGGTGATGATGATGAGCGCTTACATATGGTGTCACCAAGGGTACCAAAAGCATTGGTGAAAATACAACATCACACTGTTGACAGAATGACACTGATATTAGACCAAACCTGGCGCCCCGCTGGTGGAATGAGCTTCCCACTGCTGTCAGGACTGCAGAGTCACTTCCGATCTTCCGCCATAGATCTCTTCAGGCTACATCTTAACAGTCCCTCCTAAAAAACGCTTCACCCTCACTACCCCCCCATACTAACCCTAACCCCAACCCTAGAGACCTCTTCACCCCCGCTATCCCCCCCCCCCCCCCCCCTGTAAAAGTTCTCTCCTGCTAATAAAATAAATTTAAAAAATGTTAGTGACTGTTGGATAGATGATTCACTTACTTACACAAATGTATTGTTGTAAGTCGCTTTGGATAAAGGCTTCTACTAAATGCCGTAAATGTAAAGTGTATGTTTTGCTACTATAATGATACTTCCAGCTGCGTTAAAGTAATTGACCGTGTTGATTGATTCGCAGGCGTGGGGACGTGCCTTTCAACATGCGCCGTGTGATCAGCCGCTCAGGAATGGGGTACAGCGACGAGGAGACGGACGCGCAGAGCGAAGCATCAGAGTCCGTCCCCGAGTGATTCTACCGCTGAGTCAGCCTGGCTGGGAATGCAAAGCCATGACGAGGATAATTAGTACTGTTAAACATCAGTCAGATTCTGTCACATGCAAAGATTTTTTACACAGGTTATTTCCCCCTCAAGTTCAACTTTTGACAGTCTGTTTGATTCAGCTAGTAGAGTTATTTCTAAACATAGCCTTATACATCCAATAATTCTATAACCGCACCTGCTACTGTAACTTGAACGCACAGCAAATATGGGCCAAATACAATTCTCCTCATCATTGATTTGAATGTGAATGATAAGATATTTTTTTTCTAACTAGGCTTTTCCAAATATCTTTAACTTTTTCTAGATCTATTTTTCTACTCTACTCTCGAAGTTATGAAATGTATTATTCAGAGGACTTCTAACGTGTCTTAGAGAACTATTCCTGCGTACTCCTACCGTGGTATTCTAGCACTTCTCTACCTCTCTTCCTCTCAGATTTGATGCTGTTACGTACTGTACTTGCTTCTGTTGTTTGCTATAGGCTACTTTGCACAAATTATGTTTTCTTTGGTTCGTCCAATGCAGTAATTTAATAACAATTCCATACGGTTTTCTTATTGGTCACAGAAATGTGTTTTATTGCGTGTGCATTTTCACTGTTTAGTAGTTTCAAACATGCACACTACCTCACTGTTACGCCTCGGCTCAAAACCACACATTATTACAAACATGGTGTTCACGTTAGGAGAAAAGGTTGGCGCAAAGATGATCTGGGTACGAGGTTAGCACAAAGTTTACTGTATCAACGTTCGACTGTTAGAGACTGCATCTTGATGCGTCACGTCACACTGGAGTAAAGCTAACGTGGGAATAGCGATAGCCTTAAACACACTTGTGAGGCATTACACTTGGTTTCGGGGGCTCTTTTCGATAGCTATTGGTATTTCTCCGTTCTTCTAAATACTTTGTATTGGTCATGTGTGAGGTTGCGGTGGTGGGTTAGATGGCACAT
>NC_139676.1:12610145-12650145 GCF_951799395.1 Argentina silus
GTGTGAGTGTGTGTGTGTGTGTGTGTGTGTGCTGTCGGTCTGCACATTTAGGCCTAAAACAGCCTAAAACATTCCCTATGTCTCTGAAAACATCAGTTCATCTGGGAATAGCGCTTATTTTGTCCGTCACTGAGAGATCGGGTGTTCATGTTGTTTGTATTGTGTTTACTGTTTTATATTGTTCAAGTTCTAAACATACAAATGTTACAAATAAATGTGAACGATTGAATAACTTGTTTTTAACGCCTCTTTAACGCTTTTCCTCTCCTCTCCTCTCCTCTCCTCTCCTCTCCTGTCCCCTCCTCTCCTCTCCTCTCCTCTCCTCTCCCCTCATCTCCTCTCCTCTCCAGTCATTCGTGCGCTGCATCCCCGGAGTGGGGATCTACTTCAGTACCTTCTACTCCCTGAAGCAGCACTACTTCCAGGAGCGAGCCCCCAACGCCGGGGAGGCGGTGCTGCTGGGGGGCGGCGCCAGGGCCGTGGCGGGGATCTGCATGCTGCCCGTCACCGTCATCAAGACACGCTTCGAGGTGAGGGGAGGTTACTGAAGTAGTCCTCTGTGGCTCAGTTGGTAGAGCATGGCGCTAACAACGCTTAGGTTGTGGGTTTGATTCCTGCTGGGACCATATATACTGAAAAATGTATGCACTCACTGCAATGTGAGTCGCTTTGGATAAAAGCGTCAGCTAAATGGCAGAAATATTATACTAGACCAGACCAGGGTCAGGTACATATCAGTGTGTAGTCCATCCATCTGGCCGCACACTAGATTATCAGGATGACCACAATGGAATTAAGTCAGTAGACTTTTTTTTGGTGATTTTAATCCTCAATAAAAAATGTTTGATGAAAAAGGCAAATATGTAAAATAAAGTCATCGGTTAATTCATTCACATGCAGGAGGGAAGGGTAGAGAGGTTGAGAGGGAGGGAGGGGTGGAGGACGGAGGGATGGAGGGATGGATGGAGATGTGCTTCAGAACGAGGAGGAGAGGAACGGTGGTTTAGGATGATATTGAGGAATGCACGAAAGGAAGGAGAAAAGAAAAGAGGAAGAGGAGGAGAATGATGCAGAGAAAGGAGGAAGAGGAGGAGAGAATGTGACAATGGAGAGGAGGAGGAGAAGGGAGGAGGAGAAGGGAAGAGGAGAAGGGGTGTAAGGGGGTGTTTCAGTTAGCAGGCTGTGTGGGTATTTCGGGTCTGTGCTGAACTGGAAGGGTGGATATAAAGGAGTAGGAGGCCTGCTGGAAGAGTTGGTTGCCTGGGGGAACACTTCTATCAGCATGTTAAACACACACACACGCACACACACACACACACACACACACACACACACACACACACTCGGATGTGAATCAGCATGTGAATGGATGCTCCTCCTGTCAGCCATGTTGGCTCCACCAGAGTGGTGTAATCGATGTTGATTACATTTGGTCCAGCTGTGCACAGCGAATGTGTAATCATCACCGACTATGTAATCATGCAAATGTTGCTCCTCGTTTCTGGATCCGCGTCGCACCATCTTGCAGTGGCTGCGTGGTTCCTGGTTTTTACCCTGTATGAGTGTTACCTACCAGCTGTGTTGTATGTTGACAGGGACAGTACGGATTGATCATCATGGTAGTAAATGTGCCATGTTTAGCCAGAGGGCACATTTTCATTTGTAGATATAAATGTAGTGTGGTCCACAGCAGTGGAGGCTGGTGGAGGTAGAAATCGGAGGACGGGCTCATTGCAATGCCTGGAATGGAATGAAAGATTCCTCATGTCATTCCCTGCATTGCAATGAGCCCGTCCTCTGATTTCTACCTCCACCAGCCTCCCCTGGTCTACAGATACAGAGTTGTAATAGGTGTGTTATACCACACTCCCCTGGTCTACAGATACAGAGTTGTAATAGGTGTGTTATACCAGCCTCCCCTGGTCTACAGATACAGGTGTAATAGGTGTGTTATGTGTGTTCCACCAGAGCGGGCGGTACAACTACGTGAGCGTGGCGGGGGCTCTGAGGAGCGTGTGTGAGACGGAGGGTCCCAGGGCTCTGTTCTCAGGGCTGACGGCCACGCTGCTCCGAGACGCGCCCTTCTCTGGGATCTACGTCATGTTCTACAGCCAGGCCAAGAAGTCCCTGCCCCAGGGTGAGAGAGAGAAAGTGTGTGTGTGAGTGTGTGTGTGTGTGTGTGTGTGTCTGTCTGTGTCAGTGAGTGAGTGATTGAGTGAGAGAGAGAATCCTGAATATGTCCCTTCTGGTCTTTGTCTGATGATATCTTGCTGCCTGTCTGTGCCTGAAACCCTCCCTCCCTGTGTCCTCCCCTCCCCTCCCCTCCCTCCCTGTGTCCTCCCCTCCCCTCCCCTCCCCCAGAGGTCAGCTCATCAGCCTACGCCCCTCTGGTGAACTTTGGCTGCGGTGTGGTGGCCGGTGTCCTGGCGTCCGTGGTAACCCAGCCCGCTGACGTGGTCAAGACACACATCCAGGTCAGCCCCTCCCATTGGACCACCAGGGACGCTATACGCTTCATCTACACGGTAAGGCCCTTTTTTACTTTTTTTTACTTTTTCTTTAGGGCATTTCTGCTTTTTTATTGGGATAGAGATAGTAGAGATTGACAGGAAGGATGGGTGAGAGAGAGGAGGGATGACATGCAGGATATGTCGATGGCCGGAATCTAACCATACGGCTAATATGGTAACAACGATAATATGGTATGCGCCTTAGTGTGCTACGCCACTGAGCGCCCCCTACTGTTGATATTCTAAAATGATTATTGACCTCGGTTATGCCCTGGCCCAATGACTCACTACCACTCAGATTGCGAAGACATGATAGGCTACTTATTTGCGTGAAAGTTGCTGTTGTTGGTATAGTTGACCTTCGACCTGCCTCTCTGTTCTTCCCTCATTTCATCATCCTGGACTTCTCTGATTCCCTGATATATGTGTATGTACACTCACTGAGCACATTATTAGGAACACCTGTACACCTTCTCATGGTGGAGGTGGTGTAATGGTGTGGGGAATGTTTTCTTGTCACACTTTGGGCCTGTTATTGCCAATCAATCATCGCTTGAATGCCACAGCCTATTTGAGTGTTGTTGCTGACCATGTGCATCCCTTCATGGCCACAATTTACTCATCTTCTAATGGCTACTTCCAGCATGATAATGCACCATGTCACAAAGCAAAAATGCGGCCTTCCCAGTCACCGGATCTGAATCCAATAGAACACCTTTGGGATGTGGTAGAATGGGAGATTCACAGCTTGAAAGTGCACCTGAAAAACCTACAGGAATTGCGTGATACAATCATGTCATCATGGACCAGAATCTCAAAGGAATGTTTCCAACATCTTGTGGAATCAATGCCACGAAGAATTGAGGCTGTTTTCAGAGCAAAGGGACAGGCCCTACCCAGTATAAGTACAGTGTTCCTAATAAACTGTTCAGTGAGTGTATATATATTATGTATAGGTATCATATGTATTTCCTAACAGATGTGGGAATGATGGTTCTCTCCTCTGTTCTCCTCCAGGAGCATGGTCTGAAAGGGTTCTTCAGGGGGGCGGTGCCCAGGTCTCTGAGGAGGACGCTGATGGCTGCCATGGCCTGGACCGTGTACGAACAGCTGATGGCCCGCATGGGCCTCAAGTCATGAGGAGGAGGAGGAGGAGGAAGATCGACTGAAAGATCGATGATGGAGCACCTGACTGGCTGGTCGAAGAGGAGGAAGACCGCTGAAGAAGGCGGACCGCTGAAGAAGATGGTTGATGGTCGAGAGACTTTTTTTTCTGATCACTCCAAAGGTTTAGGGGAGAAAGGAGGTGGGTGTAAATGATATGGAGTTAAAAGTGCGTTCGTGCATGCGCACAAGTGTGTGTGTGTGTGTGTGTGTGTGTGTTTGATCCTACACGCTTATGTCAAACCTAGACCTTAAGTGACATTCCCTACAGTAACTGCAGTGAAGTGAACTTTCTCCCTCTCCAAGACTCTCTCAGAACTCCTGAGGTCTCCTGGCTCCAGTAACACCCCCACCCCCACCCCAGACACCCCCACCCCCAGAAACAGAGACAGTGTCACTCCAACTGTCCTACTGTCACTGTTAGTGACTGTGACGGAGGTGTCTGGAACACTCCTCCAGACTAACTGGCAGTGGCAGCCTGTGTTTGTTTACCTCAGCAAGAGGACTCCATCTTGCTGACAGAGAGCACAACAGACAAGGCAGACAGAAACAAACCAGTGGCATGATGTCGGTGCAACAACACATTTGTTGTGACCGCCTAAAAACTCTAAACTCGAGTGGCTATTGTGACCCAATAATAGACTAATTTAAGAATATTTATTTACAAGGGTGACTTTTTGGTGTAAGTTCGGACAATCAAAATGACCCGTTTTGCTGTGCGTTGTGACAAAAAGGCTCGTCTAGGCTGATATGTTCAGTATTTCTCTGAGCTGTTACTACGCTTTATTGCTTTGCGTTTTTTCTATCCAATTCATCTAGGATTATGCTTAAGCCAGTGCATTCATGTTGCATTCATAGTAGACCGGATGTGCTTTCCTAACAAGTAATGATAGTCAATCCCACTTTGTAAACCCTGACAATGCAACTTTTAGCCATTTTGGGTACAGGCAGTATCGCCGTACCATAATAAAACATCACAATAAACCTGCGACTGAAGCATTTCAGCATTACCAACTGCATGATATACAGAATCCATATGAACGTTGAACAGCCGTGGTCCTGGATGCCCTTCCTTACGTTTTGCACATACTTATTCACACAACACAGTGAGTCATTCACTCTCAGCATTGAAGCACGTATACTGTAGATATTTCTTTGCCCACGGTGTTACAGTGTGCCATGGATAGTGTTTATATGTACATTTTGTTGCTGTTAAAAAGGTGTGATCTTTATGTTGAGAAAATGTATTATTGTACAGAATATCCCCTGTGGAATCTTCCAGGACCAAGAATGGCTGCATGAACTCATTTACATGAACCTGTCATGCTCAAGAGAATCATTCAAATACATGTTTGCCAATAACCGTCTGCTTGCTATTGGCTGATGTTTGTCTAAAGGATACAGTGGACAAGATAAACATCTTAGACCATGGAATAATAATTCAAATAATTCTACATTCTATTCAAACAACTGATAATTGTGGGGGGGTGGGGGGAGTTGAACCTGCACTTTAGAATTAGACGCACATTAATTCAAGCTCCTTTTGCGGCTGTTGAACTGAGAGAGAGCTGATTTTGCTGTTGGATAGGAATCTTTTCAGCCCTGTCTTGTGTTTGCTGTGTTGTAACACAAACTCTTAACCAAACTGTGCTGTGTGCCGTTACCCCAAGGTGTTCATTTTTGCCTTGCCGATCATCTTCATCGTCTGCATCGTCTTCATCACTCTTGTCCTTGATATTGTAACTATATTTGGTCGTTGTTATTGTAGATATTAGTCTGTGCATCTCAGACCAATGCTGTGCCTGTTGGTTTCTAAGTTAATAAAATTCCCAGTTTTGTAAAAAATGATTGCGTTTGTATTCAATATGCGTCTTAACCTGATGTGGCATACATTATCATTACTGATTACATTGTACATAATCTTACATTACATTATCTCTTCATTGCAACATTTCATCTTCATCAATCAGTTCCTAACATATTGTACTCCTTTGTGGGTATCTTTTACTCTGAGTGAGTCTCAGAAATGTAGTATTTTGGTCCTCAGTCTCGAGGCTCTATCAGAACCCCCTGCTGCTCTCCTCTTGTTCTCCCCTCCTGTCCTCTACTGCTCTCTTTTCCTGCTCTGTTCTCCTGTCCTCCCCGCCTGCTATCCTCTCCTGTCCTCCCCGCCTGCTCTCCTCTCCTCCCCTCCTCCACTCCCCCATCCTCTCCTCCCCTCCTGTCCTCTACTGCTCTCTTTTCCTGCTCTGTTCTCCTGTCCTCCCCGCCTGCTATCCTCCCCTGTCCTCCCTGCCTGCTCTCCTCTCCTGTCCTCCCATCCTCTCCTCCCCTCCTCCACTCCCCCATCCTCTCCTCCCCTCCCCGCCTGCTCTCCTCCACTCCCCCATCCTCCACTCCCCCCCCCCGCTTGTCCTCTCCTCTCCCATCCTCTCCTCCCCTCCCCTCCTCCACTCCCCTATCCTCTCCTCCCTCCCCTCCTGCTCTCCTCCACTCCTCTACAGCACCACGTTGACACGACAGAGCGTGACAGCTAGAGCCCGTGTCCTCGGAACACCGGCTTTCTTGTCCCGGGGGTCCTTATGGGGAGAGACGGTCAGGCACTGCACTAGACGCCTTCCCTGCTGACTGGTCAGATGTGACGAGGAAGAGAACAGAGTCACAGACGCTGGCAGTCAGGCTGTCTGTGCCTGATGATGACACAAGAACACTGTCACGAAGGTTGTGCCAACGTATTCTTAATGACCTCACTCTCACACTCTGAGACTGTTAAGTGTCTCTTTAGTGGGGAGCAGAGGATCGGCGATGTAGTGGAGGGTAAACTCAATGTATTCATCTTTTTTTTTTAAATTATTTTATACCTTTTCTGCTCAGTGTTATTTGCATTAGGGTTATCCACCTTAGGGTTATCCATCCATGATGCTCAGTGTTTACCCACCTATGACATTAGGGTTATTGTCCATGATGTTCAGGGTTTACCCACCTATTCAATCCATGGTGTTAAGGGTTTACCCACCTGTTTGTTTTCTTACCACTACAGTACATCCCTGTAAAGGATGTAACATGGCTGCCTTTCAAATTGGGGCAAATCCACCTTGTAATACTGAATTTCCGGGGCAGACACAATGTGTACAGTTGGCTTGATGTGTGCGTTATGTGGAAAACAGCATTTCAGTGGAGATTGTTTCCAATCATTCACACCAGGCTCTCCTTGCATGTCCCTTTTCCTCCTCCTGAGTATATATTTTACATATCAGGAAGGAACAGGCTCGAACTAATCCTCTCCATGTGACGTAGCTAGCATTGGTTTAATTCCAAAGCAGTGCAGGATTTTACATGTCCGCTATTTTGGATAAATGTCTTAATTTGCATATCTATTGATGCAACTGCATCTAAATATTCAAAGCCTCTAGTGCCTTCAGAGGAACACAATCATCTTAGTGATATGAATCTTTTAGATGACATTCTCTCGCAACCTTTCCAGTAGCACCCGAAGGACAGAAGAAGGATACACGACGAAATATATCCTGGCCATAGCAAAAAAATAAATAAAACATTTGACAGGTTAAGCTGGCCTTATCAAATGTATTCCAATAATCAGCTCATTGCCATTTCTGGTCCCTTTGGATTTCTCCCACCATAGCGTGCATATGATTTCTGGAAGCAGAGATGCCAATTACTGCTCATAATCATCTGATCATCCAATAATATAAGAAAATATCTGGCCTGAATTTACTCAGATGACTATTTACGATCACGTAGCTCTGGCCATAGTGTTTGACTGCCATCTACTGACTATTGTGTGACTTTGCACCTACGTCTACATTTCTGGCGGCGGAAACGCACGGCGATTGGAGGGTTTTTGGGTATATCACACGCCACTTCCTCTGCTCGTCCTCTTTTTACCGTGAGGTACAGAACTCCATACGGCGTTGTCTCGTGGTGAGATACACATTTTGCATTTTCTTGTGACAATATGAGCATAGGCAGTTACTAATGCAATAACACGGACTGTTATGAGACCGTGCATTGGCTGTCAACAATATCTGTCAAATTACAGCAGCTGAATCGGTTAATTTCAATGGTAGATAAGACCCTCCGCTAGGCCTGGAGCCAAGCCGTGCATGCTCATTGCTTGCTACACCTAGGCTAGCAGATTACAATGGTGTTGCCCGTAGAGCATGCTAACAAGCAACCTCGATAGAGGTTATATTCAACTGAACTAGAAGGCTTTCCTACGTTCACTGCGTCTACAGGCTGTCCCCACTAACTGGTTGCCTAATGATATGTTTCAACATTGACAGTGTGATGTTGAAAACTCATGCTAGCATGGTCATTTACAGCACTGTCCCGGTGGTGCAACAGCCACATAAGATAGTAACCGTTATGACT
Organism: Argentina silus; assembly: GCF_951799395.1. Taxonomy (NCBI): domain Eukaryota; kingdom Metazoa; phylum Chordata; class Actinopteri; order Argentiniformes; family Argentinidae; genus Argentina; species Argentina silus. The sequence continues at coordinate 12,618,212 of NC_139676.1, forward strand.
GAAATCAGTTCTGTTCCCCGCCTAGAAAATAATGACGATCACTCAGACTATCTATTCAATGTTGTGTAGCACACAATTAAAGCCTGGCACCGTGCGGTCGGTGTTCAGGTGTCGGAAGTGTGCGAGAGTGACTCGGCCGGGTTTCGCTAACACCAGGAGGGCTTCGGCCCCATGACTGGGGTTTGATAGTAACCTGCGCCACAATACCTCCTATCAGCCAGAGCACGACTGTAATACGCCCTCTGGACGTTTTTTTTGCAACATACAGACAACGCTAGGCATACGCGACTAACAGACAGCAGTACACTCAATTCCAATGGAAGTCAATGAAGCTCAGCGATCCAGGCTTTGCCTAAATGTTCTCCTCTCTCTTTTGCCCCCACCCAGCTTTTCCGTTAAACTCGTAACGCAGGAAAAGTGGTCACGATGTCCGGAGGTCTGGATGTCCTTCAGATGAAGGAGGAGGATGTGCTGAAGTTCCTGGCAGCAGGGACCCACCTGGGAGGTACCAACATGGACTTCCAGATGGAGCACTACGTTTACAAGAGGAAGAGTGATGGTGAGTAGTGGAATGAACGGGTGGTCTCTTGTTATCCCTGGCCATCGGCCAGATTAGCTCTCCTGCACCCTGAAGTGTACAATTGTTACCTACCCCTTATGGATTCAGAAGCGTTAAAGGAGTGGACTTGTGTACTTCAGCATGAAGAATAGTTGTCACGACAACCTTTAACAGTTTAGATGAATGAACAGTGTCCGTCCGTCCGTCCCCCCCTTCAAAAAAGCACTTGCTCTGTCTGGTCGGTGGCTGTGTGAGTTGTCGATGAAGGGAAGAGTGATATTATCATCACCGGTGGGTGAGGTGGCAGTCTTACACGTGCTGTACTATCTCAATCCGTGATGGAACAACATTTAAACTTGGCAGTGTGTTAGTCATGACACCAGTTATGTTTTTGCACAGGATATTGTTTTTGTCCGTTGTATTTGTTCCAAAGGTGGAGTCAGGATGGAAATATGCTTCTGTCATATTGTTAGATCAGCTTGAACTACGGAGAACTGTGTTCATTCTGGAGCTCATAATGGACATCCTATCTGCATGAGTAATGCCACGTCTTGGCATTGTCCTCTGTGGCTCAGTTGGTAGAGCATGGCGCTAACAACGCTTAGGTTGGGGGTTCGATTCCCGTTGGAACTATATATACTGAAATGTATGCACTCACTGCAATGTAAGTCTTCAATGTAAGCTCACTCCCCTTTGTAGATACAAAAGCATGAAAGGTGTGAAGGATTGTATACTTCAGCATGAATGATGCAGAATCGGACTGCAGCCTTAATGTTCAGACAATCCAGACATCACTGAGGATCACTGTTTTTAGGAATAATTATATTAGTAACACATTAATAAACACTGGACTTAATGTCCTCATCGATTGTCATCCTCAGGTGTGTTCATCATCAACCTGAAGAAGACCTGGGAGAAGCTGCTGCTGGCCGCTCGCGCCATCGTGGCCATCGAGAACCCAGCTGACGTGTGCGTCATCTCCTCTAGGAACACCGGCCAGGTGAGAGGCCCTGTGTTAACCCACCCAGGAGCCGTTCAGGAGGATGCATGTAGCTGAGGATGATGTAAGTCTTTTTGAAGGAAATATTCTGTGATTGACGGTCAGCACACAGTTAAAGCCTGGCGCCGTGCGGTCGGCGTTCAGGTGTCGGAAGTGTGCGAGAGTGACTCGGCCGGGATTCGCTAACACCAGGAGGGCTTCCCGCCCCATGACTGGGGTTTGATAGTAACCTGCGCCACAAGAACATTTGACCTTTGACCTGTTCAGTATGCCGTCGTTGGCTGTGTCACGCCTAGTTGAGGCAAGGTGTATTACATATGATCAAAACAAAAAGACTAAATATCATCTTGTCATGTTGGTCTTCAGAGGCTCTTATTCGTGTTGTTCTGTCCTCGCTGTAACCTCTCTCCTCGTTCTCCTCAGAGGGCCGTGCTGAAGTTTGCGTCCGCCACCGGCGCCACCACCTTCCATGGCCGTTTCACCCCGGGAACGTTCACCAATCAGATCCAGGCTGCGTTCAGGGAGCCCCGCCTCCTGATCGTCACGGACCCCCGTGCCGACCACCAGCCCCTGACGGAGGCGTCCTACGTCAACATCCCCACCATCGCCCTGTGCAACACCGACTCCCCGCTCAGATACGTGGACATCGCCATCCCCTGCAACAACAAGGTACTACACACATACATACATACATACATACATACACACACACACACCCCTCAATACTGCTGAGAAACTCTTTAACGATCCCTACTATTCATGCAAAGAAACACAAACAAGTGCCACTTATTTCTTTTTGTTTACAAGCTTAACATTGGCTACTCTCCTCCCATCAGTCCCACGTTGACAACTGCAGTACGTACCGCACACAGTTAAAGCCTGGCGCCGTGCGGTCGGTGTTCAGGTGTCGGAAGTGTGCCAGAGTGACTCGGCCAGGATTCGCTAACACCAGGAGGGCTTCCCGCCCCGTGACTGGGGTTTGATAGTAACCTGCGCCACAATTACGTGACACACGCTTTATGACGTGTACTTCGCCGGGTGGACGAGTGCGTTTTTACGACTGCCTCCCAAAACAACATTCCTTAAAATAACCCCTCTCCCTGGTTAACGTCGTTGACATCATTTGACATGGGAACATCTAATCCACCGACTAATTCTGTTTACTTGCTCTGACAATGACTGTGAACCTCATGATGCAGCACATTCCCCACCGCGGGGCATTCCCCTAGTGTGTGTGTGTGTGTGAGAGAGAGAATCTGAACATTTCGCCCATACACTGCCTGGTGTTGTCCAGCTGTGTTGTATTACTCCATTGTTTCCATTATGTGTGAACCCGGGGAGAATGTTTACATGCCTGCTACATCGTGAACGTCAGAGAATGATTCCGCGTCCCGTGCGTGACCTTTCGTGTGTGTGTGTGTGTGTGTGTGTGTGTCGTCTAAGCTGACTTGATGGGCTCCTGTGTTCCAGGGTCACCACTCCGTGGGTCTGATGTGGTGGATGCTGGCCAGGGAGGTGCTGAGGATGAGGGGTACCATCTCCAGGGAGCACCCCTGGGAGGTCATGCCTGATCTCTACTTCTACAGAGACCCTGAGGAGGTAACCCACACACGCACACACACACCCAAACTGGGCTACTGCTGTGTACACACACCCAAACTGGGCTACTGCTGTGTACACACACACACACACACCCAAACTGGGCTACTGCTGTGTACACACACACACACGCATGCAGGGCTACTATGGTGGACGCTCATATAAATGCGCATGCATGCACACACCTATTTACATGCTAGCACGCTCCCAGGCATGACGCTGTCCTTTTGATTGAGGAAGGTAGTCGCTACTCAACTGATGACTGTCCCGTTCCACTCGTTCCCTGCCCCTTATGGATTCAGAAGCGGTAAAGGAGTGGACATGTGTACTTCAGCATGAAGAATAGTTGTCACGACAACCTTTAACAGTTTAGATGAATGAACAGTGTCCATCCGACCGTCCCCCCCTTCAAAAAAGCACTTGCTCTGTCTGGTCGGTGGCTGTGTGAGTTGTCGATGAAGGGAAGAGTGATGTCATCACCGGTGGGTGAGGTGGCAGTCTTACACATGCTGTACAATCTCAATCCGTGATGGAACACTTAAATCTGGCATTGTGATGTTAGTCATGACCCCCGTTTGACCGTGTATTTGCGCTGAAAGTATTTCTGCCTTGCAGGCATTATATTTCCTACAAAAGGGAGAGCTGGGGTCAAATATGCCTCCTTCATGTTGTATTAGATCAGCTTGAATGGAGAAGAATGTATGTAATTCCAGAGGTCTTAATGGAAAGCCTGTCGTCACGAGTAACGCCACGTTGCCTGAACTGCCTCTTCTTCTGTCCTGTTCCAGATCGAGAAGGAGGAGCAGGCGGCTGCGGAGAAGGCCGTCGGCAAGGAGGAGTTCCAGGGGGAGTGGACCGCCCCCACCGCTGACTTCGCCCAGCCCGAGGTCGCTGACTGGTCCGAGGGGGTCCAGGTGCCCTCTGTACCCATTCAGCAGTTCCCTGCTGGCATTGAGGGTAAGGAACCCTGTAAGTTAAACCCGTGGCACCCTCCGCCGTAGTTGTCAAGTTGATACACCCTCTGCCGTAGTTGTCAAGTTGATACACCCTCTGCCGTAGTTGTCAAGTTGATACACCCTCCGCCGTAGTTGTCAAGTTGATACACCCTCCGCCGTAGTTGTCAAGTTGATGCACCCTCCGCCGTAGTTGTCAAGTTGTCAGAGTGTCTTGTCGATCTTAGGTCAGTTATTAGTGCCCCCCCCCCCCCTTCAAAAAAGCACTTGCTCTGTCTGGTCGGTGGCTGTGTGAGTTGTCGATGAAGGGAAGAGTGATGTCATCACCGGTGGGTGAGGTGGCAGTCTTACACATGCTGTACAACCTCAATCCGTGATGGAACAACATTTAAACCTGGCAGAATGTTAGTCATGACACCAGTTTTGTAACTGAAAATATGAAATGCGAAACGTATATGATCACTTACTAAAACTGTTACTCTTGTTATCAGCTGCTGCCCCAGCTAAAGCCCCAACCCCTGCTGAAGGTTTTGCCGGTAAGTTAATTATTATCATTATTAATCATTGTTATTACAGTCATGTATGGTGGTAGGGCGAGCGCTGTTGTATGTGTTTTATTACCAGTTAGATGTTCTGTTTGGTCGTATGTTCACACACACTCTTGTTCTGACAGAGGACTGGAGCACCCAGCCTGCCACTGAGGATTGGTCAGCTGCCCCCACCGCCCAGGCTTCTGAGTGGGGTGGAGCCACTTCTGATTGGTCTTAGGTTGATGTCTGTCATAACCAGTACCTGAATCATAAAGCAGCGATGAGCTGTGAAGTCAATAAAGTTGGTTATTTATTGAGCCTGGTCTTCGTTTCTTTTTATGGGCGTGGGAGTGTAATGATTTTATGTTGTTTGGGTAAGAAGGCCTTCTCCAGTCCAAAAGCAGAAACAAAACACGCTCTACAATACTGAACCCATTGATATTGATACCTAATTAAATTGATTGCATTTATGTACAAAATGTGCTATAAATATAATGTGTTTCACACCAATGATGTACAATGTATGGTGAAGTATGAAGTCTTAGATGTAAACATAGTGTAGAACAGAGTAGAAACTTAAGTTCGGACTGAGAATTGACGGTTGGCAGTTGGGCACGCTATGTGATAATTGTGAAGTTGGACTAATGCAATACAATTAAATAGACAGACAAGAATGAAAGAAACATGAAGAACAAAAAAAGAGCACTGTGTAAACTCAAGGTTAGAAGGGTGCGTCCAGAGCTTTCTTTTGAACATCCAGATTCTATTGCCCTCAGATCTGGGGAGGCACACTGCATTTCATAAACTTGTAATTTACACGTCCAGTTCTTAGTGATGTTCAGAGACGCAATGAACAACGGAATTCAAGTCTTGTTTATTTGTCGTTACGTTGATGAATACGTAACAAAATGCCTGAGGCACAGCAGCTCTCAACAGCATCAATCAACGATAGAATGTAACAAGGGTAATATATCAAATATAAACAGGAACCATAATTAAACAGTAGAAATAATCAGATAAAATATGCAGGATTATTATAGCAGCAGGAGAGGGAGTAGAGGGTAAAGTGCAAAGACAGTGGAGTGTGTCACTGAGTGGGGTGGGGTGGAGGTAGTGGTAGAGGTAGAGGTATAGTCAGTTGAGGTGTGTACACCTGAGGTGTATTCCAGGTGTGTGTGTGTGTGTGTGTTATTGTCAGTTCAACAGTCTAATGGCTTGAGGGTACAAGCTATTCCGAAACCTGTTGGTCCGGGACTGGATGCTTTCAGTACCTTCTGCCAGATGGAAACGGAGAACAGGATGATCTTCCTGGCCTTCCTCTTGCATCTCTCGGAGTAGATGGTGTGGACGGCTGGGAGCTCACGGCCTGTGATGGACTGGACCGTTTTCGCTACTCTCTGCAGGGTTTTCACGGTCCTGTGCGTTGCAGCTGCCATGCCAGGCGGGGATGCAGACGGACAGGATGCTCTTAATGGTCCACAATCAGCTCCTTGGTTTTGCTGACATTAAGAGAGAGATTATTATCCCGCCACCAGTCTGCCAGGACATTTATCTCATCCCTGTAGGCTGTCTCGTCATCATTGGTTGCTGATGGCACCAACTACGTTGGTGTCATCAGCAAGCTTGATAATGGTGTTGGAGCTGTGCGTGGCCATGCAGTCGTGGGTGAACAGGGAGTCTGAGCAGCAGGGGACTGAGCACACAGCCCTGGGAGGCCCCCTTTATTGACAGTCAGAGTGGAGGAGATGGTCGGGAAGTCCAGGGTCCAGTTACATAGGGGGGGTGTTAAGACCCAGGTCCTTGAGCTTGGAGGGGACTATGGTGATGAATGCTGAGCTGTAGTCAATAAACAGCGTTTTCACGTAGGTGCCCTTCTCCTCCAGGTGAGACGGACCAGTGTGTAGGGTGAAGGCGATGGGGTCATCAGTGGATCTGTTGGGACGATATGGAAATTGGAGGGGGGGTCTAGTGTTGCACGTAGAGAGGAATTCATATGGGACTTAACCAACCTCTTAAAGCACCTCATTATGACTGATGTGAGAGCCACATGCCTCCACATACCACAGTTTGTGGCAATTGCTGACAGACCTCTTGTCTTAACACGCAATTATAGTCAATGAATGTTGACTGTACATCAATAATATGCATATGCATATGGTAGACAGACTTTGAAAACGTTGTCAGAATTGGTGTAATTAAACAGATTGGGCAATTAAAAAGAAATGTGGTCTTTCAGCATTGGAGTAGGGAAAAAGCTAACTTTAATTTATTGTTGAACATCTGTGAGAGGAATTTCAGTGTGAGATTTTCATACATTAACTCATCACCGAATTTGTCTATTATCTCCCAACAATGTTGCCGCATGATGGAGGTGAAAAGGTTTCACCCCAGATGGGACTCGAACCCACAATCCCTGGCTTAGGAGGCCAGTGCCTTATCCATTAGGCCACTGGGGCTATTGCGATTGCAAAAGGCCCAAATCACGCTATTTGAAGGACCATGCCCAGTAGGAGAATTGTACATCTTTTTTGTATATTTTCATTAATGTATACACACTTCGCAAAAACGGCTAAAAGTGAAACCATTCACAACCTGGGTGTTTATAAAGATACTCGCACGTCCCTATCATCCCTCAGACCCACCTCAATCTAGCCTACGTTGCTAGGCAACTAGTGTAAATCCCCACACCCTCACATGGACGGATGCTATGCTAGCTAGCGCCTGGGCACTCTGCAGCAAAACACACTCTTACATTTCAGAAAGCGTCGAAGCAAAGATAAGAGGTTTCTCTTCAGAAGGAATTCGCGAAAAAGCGAATTTACTTGCTAGTTAGATATTGCTTTCTTGAGGTACACTTACTAACGTTATGTTGCCTATCGAGCAAAGAGGAGGTGGCTGAGAGTGGAGTTAGCTGGCTGGCTAAACAACAGTAGAGGCAAGCTAGCACTTAGCTAGCTATCTGATTTACATTATTATTATTATTTATTTATTTTAGATCTAACTCGTTCGCTAGTTATATTCCACATGCAAGAGTGACTTCTGTTTCATCATGGTAAGTTGGCTAGCAAGCTGAGGAGGTAGCTAGCTAGCTACCTAATCAGGCTAAATGTAGTTGGTGACAGTTAAGATACCATCCAGATTGATTTTCGTACAACTTTTACGGTTTAACGTTTAAGCTTTAGTGTCAAATACTCTCTCTTGACACAATATTCTAGATTCTGTCTCGGATGAAGCCAGCTGTCGGTGGTGAAGCTTCAGTCAGTGTCAGCGAGAAGAAGAAAAAGATCAAGGCCAAGAAGATTCCACGAGTAGACGAATACCTGAACCAGAGGGACTACCTGGGGGCTCTGACACTGCTAGAGGTAGACAGACAGCCTGTAGCTGACACCGACTGGTTCTTCAAGTCGTCAGTTAAAAGATACGTTTATTTTTAGACGTTGCATTGATGAAGAGAGGGGCCCTCACATGTTGGAATTTCACTCTTAAATAAGATAATAAGATGTCTTGGCAGTTCCAAAAGCGTTCTCACCCCGATGTTGTCTGTACTTGCTCAGACCATCCTGTTACAGATTTAAGAGGGTGTCCCAAGAGTGTGTGTCATTTTGCTGATACTGGTGTGTATGCGTCCTGTCTTCATCCAGTTCCAGCGGGATGTGGGAGAGAAAGAGGAGCATGCCGACCTGTGGATCGGCTACTGTGCGTTTCACTTGGGTGATTACAAGAGAGCAATGGAGGTAATAAGCTGTGTGTGTGTGTGTGACTGTGTGTGTCAGAGTAGTTACATTTATGGCATTTAGCAGACGCCTTTATCCAAAGCGACTTACAACAAATACATTTGTCTAAGTAAGTGAATCATCTATCCGTCAGTCATCATAAGATGAAGTAATCAATGCTCAGACCAGGGGCCATAGGCAGTCACAATGCTAGAAGAAGGATTTTTATTTATTTATTATAAACAGGAGAGAGTACATGCAGGTACATGACCACCTGCATCATGTAGCCAAAAAAAAAAACCATGAGCTTTGTGCATCACAGAGCAATGAAGATGCAACACCCATACCTGTTTCTCTTCTTGACAGGAGTACAGGTCTCTGAGCGTGAGGCCTGAGAGTCCAGAGGAAGTGTGGGTGTTTCTGGCCTGCACTCTGTTCTTCCTAGGGCTCTACACGGAGGCTGAGCAGGCTGCATCCAAGGGTGGGGAGTAAATACGCAACAACGTGTTTTGTGGTATTTAACATGTCTCGTGTCCTCCTCTTTCGTCTCGTCTAATTCCCTATCTGCTTTCCCCCCCTTTCTTCTTCCGTAGCTCCAAAGTGTCCGCTCCAGAATCGCCTTCTCTTCCACTTGGCTCACAAGGTTGGGAAAACATGTTTATCTTTGTCCCTATCTAAACAGTCGCTCTTCTCACCTCCATAAATGACAATCGCGGGTTATAGACAATTCACAATTATAGACAATAGACAATTCACAAGTGCTTTTACAGTATGTGTGTAGCATAAAGCTTATATAACGCCTTAAGTAGTAAACATCCTGTCTCTCTCCCGCTCTGCTCCCAGTTCAACGATGAGAAGAAGCTGATGGGTTTCCACCAGAACCTGGAGGACGTGACGGAGGACCAGCTCAGCCTGGCCTCCATCCACTACATGCGCTCCCACTACCAGGAGGCCATAGACATCTACAAACGCATCCTGCTGCAGAACAGGTACAAGAATAGAATAGAATATAATAGAATACAAAACAATACAATACAATAGAACAGGTGCTCTGTTCTATTCTATTCTATGCTATGCTATTTTATTCTATTCTACTCTATTCTACTCCCATCAAAGTTGTCTTTGGCTTCTGGCATTACGACTGCCAATGGCCCCTGGTGTGAGCATTGATTACCTTGTCTTATGATGACTGATGGATAGATGATTCACTTACTTAAACAAATGTATTTGTTGTAAGTCGCTTTGGATAAAGACGTCTGCTAAATGCCATAAATGTAAATGTAAATGTAAGTTGTCAAAGTTGACCGTTAATGAACACAACGTGAGCAATGGGACTAGAGGCAAAGCAACTGATCATTGCAGGACGAATTACATTGTTTCGGGTTTTTTTTTCTTCGTTTTTTTTCCAGAGAGTGCCTGGCTCTGAATGTGTACGTGGCCCTGTGCTACTACAAGCTGGACTACTACGACGTGTCCCAGGAGGTGCTGGCCGTGTACCTGCAGAGTATCCCGGAGTCCACCATCGCCCTCAACCTCAAGGCCTGCAACCACTTCAGGCTCTACAACGGCAAGGCAGCCGAGGTACAGCAACAAAGTCAAAGTCAAAGTCAAAGTGGCTTTATTGTCAATTCTTCACATGTCAAGACATACAAAGGAATCGAGAGGACGTTTCTCACTCTCCCACGGTGAGACAGATAAAGTGCCCAGGCACAACAGATAAGACAAGACATACTAAAAGTAAAACATTCAATAAAAATAATTTAAACAGTGCAAAAAGAACAGTCAGTAAAGACAGTAAGTAGCAGCCAAATACTGTGTATTCTGTGTACAAATAATAGTGCAATAGTAGATTATAACAATAGAATAGTGGATTGTCCAGAGTCAACAAGGACGAGCTGTTAACCGTGCCTGTTGTCCAACGAGCACAGAAGATCTGGGTCAAACGTCAAACGCTTCATCTGCGCTTCAGTTTACTGTAGAACCAATGGAATAGTCCCAGAAGTGCAAACTCCGAGCTAAATCAAGCACACCTCAAGTACTGCGCTTGACATACGTGTATGATTTTGTCATGACGAAATGACGTTGTCGACATTTAGTGTCTACCCACGTAATTTCCTCTGCAGAGCAACTGATACGTTCTTAAAACTTTTTTAGCGAAGACATTTATAGCATTTTGAAATTGTGTCATTTATTCAACATTGTGGTTTTGTATGAACAACAAAGCAATTCAAAGTGTTTAATGGCAATCATCTATCAGTGTGTCATTCAACCTTTTGTTATTTTCTCTCTCTCTCTCGAGGCTGAGTTAAAGAACCTGATAGACATCTCCTCCTGCTCCTTTGAGTTTGCTAAGGAGCTTATCAGACATAACCTGGTAAGCTGCTCAACAAGTTCTGCCGTGTGTGTGACCCCAAATACTCTCTTTCTCTGATACTGTGTGTGTGCGTGTGCGTGTGCGTGTGCGTGTGCGTGTGCGTGTGTGTGTGTGTGTGTGTGCGCGCGTGCGCGTGTGCGTGCGTGCGTGTGTCTGCTAAATGCCATAAATGTAAATGTCCGTGTGTGTGTGTGTGCGTGTGCGTGTGCGTGTGTCCACAGGTAGTGTTCCGTGGTGGTGAGGGGGCCTTACAGGTGCTTCCCCCGCTCATTGATGTCATCTCTGAGGCACGTCTGAACCTAGTCATCTACTACCTCAGACAAGGTGAGACCATATATGGTCATATGTAGCATATTCCCCCTTCATCAAGCCACTCTGATTCATAGCACATTCTGAATGCACTGCATAAGAGTACTGTGGAGTCTGAAACTAAGTGGTGGAATTAGAATCATATCACATCTTGGGGGCGCTTAGTGGCGTAGCACACTAATGCGCTTACCACATAATCGCAAGGTTCCCGGTTCGATTACGACCCCCGACCTGTCATCCCTCCTCTCTCTCTCAACCATCCTTCCTGTCAGTCTCTACTGTCTCTATCCCAATAAAGCAGAAATGCCCTTAAAAAAAACACATTTAAGAATCACACCTTGGCTGTGTGAGTCCCAGGGGTGGGTTTTAACATAGAACCTATATAGGTTATAAGGAGCTTTTGAGCTAGTTTTGTCTCGTGTTTTTCAGATGACGTTCAAGAGGCGTTCAACCTCATCAAAGAACTGGAGCCAACCACGCCGCAGGTGAGAGGACTGTTTATTTGCCATTCAATCAATTCTCATCAGTTGTTGGAATGTGGTCGTTTTTGCACCCCCCCCCCCCCCACCCCCCACAGAGACAACACACATGCACTGCCCCCCCCCTCTTCGAGACAACACACATGCACACCCCCAAGGGAGAACAGAGCTCTGGGCTCTGGGCACAGGGTCAGCCATATTCGGTGCCCTGGAGCAGTAGAAGACCAACTAGATACTACACTTTTAGCTAATATAATAGCTGCCTGTGTTGTGGTACCTGTGCCAGCCAGAGCAAACAGTTTTAACTGTGTCTTATCTATTTCAAGGAATACATTCTGAAAGGAGTGGTAAATGCTGCGTTGGGTCAAGAAATTGGATCAGTGAGTACAGTGTGTTTTTTTATATAAGTATAAGAAACACACAAGGGACACGGTATAGATGTAAATGGAGATTTTCACATTTTTCTTCCTCCCTGTGTGTCTGTCCTCTTCCTTTCTTTCACCTTGTGCATGTCTTCTCTCGCTCTCTCAGAGGGACCACCTGAAGATTGCTCAGCAGTTCTTCCAGTTGGTTGGAGGCTCAGCCAGCGAATGCGGTGATTTGAATACGACCCTCTGATTCTGAACATGCCTGTGTATGCCTGTAGGCAACAGGCTATTTGTGTGTGTGTGTGTGTGTGTGTGTGTGTGTGTGTGTGTGTGTGTGTGTGTGTGTGTGTTTGACTCACTGTGTGCGTCTCCTTCTAGACACCATACCTGGTAGACAGTGCATGGCCTCCTGCTTCTTCCTACTGAGACAGTTTGAAGATGTGCTCATCTACCTCAACTCAGTCAAGGTTGGCCAGATCACTCAGTACATGTATACACACCAAACTTAGATATAGATACATTTGCATACACAAATAAACATTTTAATGCATATCATGTTGGCTTGCATTGTACATCATAATTGTGTGAAAGTGTCCCGCTGGGACCATATACACTCACCGAGTACTTTATTAGGAACACTATACTAATACTGGGTAGGGCCTCCCTTTGCTCTCAAAACAGCCTTGATTCTTCGTGGCATTGATTCCACAAGATGTTGGAAACATTCCTTTGAGATTCTGGTCCATGATGACATGATCAATGATTGATTGGTATTAACGGGCCCAAAGTGTTCCAAGAAAACATTCCCCACACCATTACACCACCTCCATCATGAGAAGGTGTACAGGTGTTCCTGATAAAGTGTTCGGTGAGTGTATACTGAAGAATGTATGCACTCACTGGAGTGTAAGTCGCTTTGGATAAAAGCATCAGCTAGATGGCATATATAAAGTAGTATGGTGAAAGTATTGAGGAATTCTTCCTCCATATCATGTTGTATAAAGGGAGGCCCTACCCAGTATCAGTATAGTGTTCCTAATAAACTGTTTGGTGAGTGTATGTTCATTGGCCTGTGTCATGCCTTACAGAGTTACTTCTACAGCGAGGACACGTTCAACTTCAACTACGCCCAAGCCAAAGCAGCGCTGGGCAACTACAAAGAGGCAGAGGAGGTATTAGAAGTCAGCGTTTACAAAAGAATATCGCCACTCGCAAGACCAACGCATTGACATTCCTTTTTAACTGGTCATGTTGTAATTGTGTTGTACGTTGGTCTCAGGTGTTTCTGCTGATTCAGAGTGAGAAGATAAAAACAGACTATGTGTACCTAAGCTGGCTGGCACGGTGCTGTAAGTATATAAACGACGGTACAATTAAAAACATTCAAAACATTCAAAGAAATTAAAAAATCACTGAATGTGTTCCAGCATTTCGTTCAGTGTAAAACACAAACTTAGCTTCCGAAAGTCATTCTAAATGTATTCACCGGTTTTTGTCCCTCCATTTCACTCAGACGTAATGAACCAGAAAGGGCGTCTCGCCTGGGACCTGTATCTGAAGATGGGGACTTCGTCCGACTCCTTCAGCCTCCTGCAGCTCATTGCCAATGAATGCTATAAGGTGATGCTCTTTACTGCTTCCCCCTGTTGCTGCGTTGCCAAGCCCGCCTAGCCCGCCTAGCTCTCGCTGTGCAAACGTGACGTTATCTACGGAATGCTATCCAATGTTTCATCTTGATGCTCATCTCAAGAAATACATTCTTTTTTTTAATATATTTTTAGGGCATTTCTGCTTTATTGGGATAGAGATAGTAGAGATTGACAGGAAGGATGGGTGAGAGAGAGGAGGGATGACATGCAGGACATGTCGATGGCCGGAATCAAACCAGGGACCTTGCGATGATATGGCACGCGCCTTAGTGTGCTACGCCACTGAACGCCCAGAGAAATGCGTTCTTGATGCATAAGGTGATGTCTGATGTTCTCCCTCCTGAGTTTCCAGGGTAGCTTTTAGGGTGCAAGCGTTATGTACACTTTATCATGCTGCCTGTCTCCAGCTGTGGTGTGCTTCGTTCTACTCACCTCAAGCAAAACAGCTTTCATGCATCCATCATCCTGACAGACTTCATATAACAACCCACATCTGCCAAGTCAAAGTTTATTGATCCTATGCACAGGAGACGCCATGTAAACTCTTAAAAGAAACGCTTAGATTCGCAAGCTTCCTCTCAACAGTGCAAATATTGGGGCGCTCAGTGGCGTAGCACACTAAGGAGCATACCATATCATCGCCAGGTCCCTGGTTCGATTCCGACCCTCAACATATCCTGCATGTCATCCCTCCTCTCTCTCACCCATCCTTCCTGTCAATCTCTACTGTCTCTATCCCAATAAAGCAGAAATGCCCTAAAAATATATATTAACATTTTTTTAACACAACTGCAAATATCCGGACGGTAACAATAAAATATGAAAATTAACACGGAAATACAACGTTGAGGAGGAGCTCGCCACGCGGCGACTGTACTCGTCAGCGCCATCTTGGTGTTCTTCATCTGTTTCATTTACTTAAATTAAAATAGTTGACATTTAGCAGACGCTTTTATCCAAAGCGACTTACAACAAGTACATTTGTCTAAAGTAAGTGAATCATCTATACATCAGTCATCATATGAAAATCTATGCTAGGACCAGGGGCCATTGGCAGTCACAATGCTAGAAGCATTTTTCTTTTTTTTACAGTAGAGGAACTGTATAGAAGGGTAGTGGGGGGTGAAGAGGTCTTTAGGAGGGACAGTCAAGATGTAGCCTGAAGAGATGGGTCTTCAATCTACGGCGGAAGACAGGTAGTGATTTTCTGCCCCTCTTTTCTCCTTACCCGACCAATAAGGATGGTCGATGGGTATCTTGACCATCACCCAGGCAGCCAGCCAGGCTTGTGCCAGCTATCCCCCTTACTCACTACACTCTTTGGGGCGGTTTCCCAAGCAACAGATCAAGCCGAGTCCTGGACCGAATCACACTTTCAACGGAGACCCTCCATTGATGATGCTTTTTAGTCTAGGGTTAGGTTTTTACTCTAGGTTGGGGGAAATTGTAACTCAATGCTCAATATTAAATGTAGCGGTTTTGTCTGTGCTTTCAGATGGGACAGTTCTACTATGCAGCCAAAGCATTCGATGCTCTGGAGAAACTGGACCCAGGCTCCAACTACTGGGAGGGCAAAAGAGGGGCCTGTGTAGGAATCTTCCAGCTCATATTGGCAGGCAGAGAGCCTAAGTAAATACTGGTCCATGATTGTTTGTTTAGTGTTCTGTACTTGTGGTCTGTGACCAGCACACAAGTGTGATCAGCGTGAGGTACATAAACATGTTGATCACACTTTATAACAAAGCCATTTCTGTCTTACTCTCGTGAAAAGAATGTCCTCGACAGATGAGTATTTTTTTGTGCCTTAAGCAGTCCATAAACTGCTGCTTCGTTTTTCAAATCATTGTTGTATTAACATGTCATTAAAGATATTGTGTTATTGTTTTGTCATCCGTTCCTGCTGCTAATTAAATAGCAATTACCGCCTTTTCCTCAGGGAGACACTGAAGGAGGTACTGCCCCTGCTGCGGAGCTCAGGAAACCCCCAGGTGGAGTACATCATCAGAGCGCTCAGGAAGTGGGCCAAAGACAACAGGGTCCCTCTCTCATAACATACTGAACATACATGTTGTACTTACATAACTAAACTAAACATGCATGTTAGAATTGTAGAACAGAACATACATGTTAGAATTATGGAATTACAATATTGTAGAATCTGTAATTTGTAGAATCATACATTTATACAGGCACTTATTACCAGACGAAAAGTTTTAGCTGCAAAAATCTATAAGAATGTTTGTATTGTTTGCAGACACTGATGATTCTACATTGTGAAGTTATAATACTGTATTGTTTTGATCATGAATTCATCATTTCAACTGTACATCTAAGTCTGACTGTGCACTTATGCCAATGAATTGCATTTGAAATTTCTATTTGTATTTTCTCTATTGAAATTATGGATGTATATTTGTATTGTGATGCTGATCCAAGTATTAAAATGTATTCTTTTATGACTTGTCCTGTTGTCAGTTATTTGTATCCATTGTTTATTTGTTCAACCAGTTCATCATTCCACTCCTTCTCTGATGACGTCATTCTTGTATAATTGAGTGATGATGTAACGAATGCTTGCGTTTGTTGTGCTTAACATCCACCTTTTGTTGAGCAGCTGAATAGTGGACAGCACAGAATAACACAAAGCAATTTATACAAGAGTCCTGTAGCAACAGGTGCTCATCAATGCTTGTGTTATTATAGATTAGCATGGGCTGGGTGGGTGACAACACCCAGATAGCCATCCAACTGGCTTGTTTGGTTCCGGTTGGGATTTGATTTGTGTGTGTAGGGCATTGTGGAAAAACGCACAATTCAGCATTTCAGCTCTTCTGAGAGAATGGACAGGATAAAAATGGAATCACACAACTGACGCCTTGCAATGTGCCAATGATCGTGAGCGAATCTTAAATGTTTATTGATGACACTGGCGTTGTCTGATCCAAATGTGCTATTGTCAGATATCTGTAAAGGTCATAATAACAATAACATCATATGGTTTGTCTTATTATCGCCTGTTGTAATATGGGCGGGTCTAAAATGGGGCATAAGGTGATTGGATGAGCTCACCCCCCTCTCTCACGCTGCTTCCGTTCTGTTCCGTGCGCGCAGGCCCAGTGACCTCTCTGATATTTTATTTACTCCTGAAATCCAAGATGGCTACATTGAATGTCTCGGTCCCATAGCAATTGAGGATGCAAGCAGCCACAGGAAAAACAACTTTTCCCCGACCATCTCATCCCCTGAAATTGAATTTGTATGGTGCGGAGGACCCCCTTACATCTTCTAGCCGCTAAATAGCCATTGCATCTTGGCGTAGCCCCCTTCAGTTCGCCAATTTGAAGTAGTTTCGCGAAGTAGCTCTCGCTGTCGCTGTCTGTCCGGAGCGAGGTTCAGACAGGCAGCTCATCCAAATGGCCGAACCGAGAAAAGTACAATTTGTCACCCTCTCGGCCTTCGCTGCTGGATCAGCCACCGAGTCTAGGAAACGCCGCTTGTCGGATGAGGCCGACATCAACTTAGATGGAGATGCGACGGGGGTCGATAGTACAGCGACCGGGGCAGCGGGTGGCAATGGTATTTTCGGCAAAACTGGCGACGGTGACAACCCCGAAGCGAAGAAGATTACTGTGCGATTGAACCTTTCTCTGTCCGAGCCAAGCGATCAATCGTCGGCCGAGTTCAATTACAGCGAACTCATCCAAAACCTCCAGGTATGTATGACCTCTTCTTTGTTTAGGCCAGGGAAGACCTAGGTTTAGAGTTAATTTTATTAGCTTGGGAAGTGGGGACTTGTCATAGCTTACGAGGGGGTGGCAGATGACCAGTCACGGACTTTACACAAAGACCCCAGTGCTGCCATTCATTCGGGTTCACACTATTCAGTCGGACAAGTCAAGCTGGACGTCAACATCGCTGTTGAATTGAGTCCCTTTTTGCACATGACATGACGTTACCTGGTGCTACCTGTTTCCTACTCTCTTGCTGACTTGTCTCGCTTGCTTGCCTGTTTAAAACAGGCATCCAGCCATTACAGGAGTTGTAAATGTCAGAGCAGTTCAGCCTCCTAGAGGTGGTAAATTGAAGATCACTGCTGATGGAATGGGTTTGGAAGTACCAGGATGTTGCCTACAGGGAGCTACGTGAAAATGTTTTGTGATAACATTAATTGGTGAAGGCATTATGGTTTGAAACTGTATTTTGCGTCTTTTTACTTTTGTGTAATATTATTTGCTGAGCAACTATGTTGAACTTTTTTCTAATAAACTTTTTATTACATTTTTAGAACAAAACTTTTCAAGCCGCATCAATGCTGAGTTTGTATGACAATGTTTCATGCATTTATATTAATTATTAACTATGTTTTTATAAAGGGCTCATTCTCAGTTTGTTTATTAGGGGCTAGTCATGTGATTTTCAGAAATTACATATTTCTCTTTTTCCCCTCTAGACAAAGAAGAACCCAGTCCCCCCTCCGAGTCTTACCCCTGCCCCCGTTCCTGCCCTTGACCCTAACGACCCTTTTAACGATGACGAAAGAGACAGATTGCGGATGGAGGCTCTGGCCAAGAAGTTTGAAAACAAATATGTAAGAAATGTTTGTGTTTGTTACCATATGTACAGTGCCCTGACCCATTGACAACTGGATGTTATATAAAGGCGTTCCAGTGCTGACAATTAGCACAACTTGAATATCTAATTCCTTATCAGGTTGTTCACCACCTGTTTGCAATGCATGGAAGGGGACGTTGTTAACCCTTCCCTTTGTCTCTGTCACAGGGCAACGCTGAGAATGCAGGGAAGAAGAAGAGGAAGGACAGAATGCAGGACCTAATTGACATAGGCTTCGGCTACGACGAGACCGACCCGTTTATCGACAACTCAGAGGCCGTAAGTACCCCCTTTTTGTCTACCCCCCCCCCCCCACACACATCTCCGCTGCATACTTAATTATTAACATCATTTAGAAATTCTGTGTCTGTCTGTGTAGCCTAATTCCTGTCACATTAACATCAGTATCATCAAATGTCCTTTAACACTCGCTTATCTTTTTCCCAGCAAATATCAATAGCACCGTCTGAAGACTTAATGAATGCCCCAGAGCATCCGTTTCTAACAGCAGGCAGTATTCTAGGTCTCTCCCCGCCCCAAGACAGTTCCAGTAGCCTCCTCTGTGACATGTTGTTGTTTTGGTTGTCAGCAAGCAAAGGGAGGGAAGTGCTCCACTCTGTATTCTGAGTGTCTGCTCTCAGCGGCTGCTGTTTTTATTTAACGCCTGCCATCTCCGTGACAGTATGACGAGCTGGTCCCGGCCTCCCTGACCACCAAGCTCGGAGGCTTCTACATCAACACCGGCACGCTGCAGTTCCGCCCAGCCTCGGAGTCGGAGGGCGAGGAGGGGGGCAAGGAGGGCAAGCCCAGGGTGAGTCGGGTGTTAGTGTGGATGGCGTCGATTCCCATTGAGATGTATACGTTGATTAGTTGATTATTGACATTCAGTGAAATTACTACACTTCGTGATATTAGATTTGTTATGAACACATAATTCATAAGTTGGCATGGTTTATTTATGTTTGTCTGTCTGTTGCAATCGACTGGATGGAAAAGATCTGTGTGGATAAGTGACATCGAGCCAAATGGCTCTGTTCAGATTGTTTGACTGGTGAAATAAACTGGGTCTGTACGTCTGTCTGTTCTGTCTTGGCAGAAGCTGAAGCAGGGCGAGGAGCAAGTGATCAAGAGGCGGAAGAGGAAAGAAGGGAACAGTTTAGAGGAGAAGAAACCGCGGAAGAACAGGGTACCTAAACAAGGGTGAGATTAAAGGAGAAAACATCAGTACTTCTTCAATTACTGTCTACCTGTCAGACCTGTCTTCATCTTCAGGGATTAGCATTTGAGATTATCATTCTGCTCTGAAAACAGACTGAAGGATGGATGTTTTTAATTTATGTAATATTTACATATTTGTCAAATGGAACTTAGCTTGCTGCAAAGGTGTATCCTCAAAACGTCATTTAGTGGTATTTGAATCAGTGTCTTTTTGTATTTTTTTTATTATTATTATAATTTTTTTTCCAAAAAGGTTTAAAAAATAAAACATGTTTTTTTATTATTTAATGTTTTCTATCTCCTACCCTGTCAATTGTGCTGTTAAATTCCACTCATATACACATCCTTTTGTTTGCGCCCATGCCCAGATATGTCTTGCATGATACATCGTCAAGCATGCTGACTCTGAATGGCCTATGGGCGCCATGACAGGTCAACCGCCCTTAACAAAGGCTCCATTTGACACGCTCTGATAGGCTGATCACTCCAGTGCCATTAATACTCCCATTCTAAAGACCTCCAGAAATAGAACAGCTATTAGGAAGTGTCTCCATTGTATCATCTTGAAAAGTCCTGCCTGGCTGATGTCTCCAGTTTCAAGATGAGGCATACACTCCCTGACCAAGCTACTGTATACTGGCCGCTCATTCTCCTCAACCTACTTTGTTTCTGGTCCGCACAGAGTGACAGGTCTCAACATCCACCGCCCGGAGAAGAAGAAGAGGAAGAAACTGATGAAGGACTCCCTCTGCCTGGCCGCCATTCTCCGGCGGTTCACCCGGGAGAAGGAGGAGATGAGGAAGAGGAACCCCAACGTGCCTCACCCCGTCCTGGGCGGCGGGCTAGCTGGAGCCCCCCGCCCCAACAACATGGTACCTAACTCCCACCTGCACGCCAACGCGGCTAACAACGACGTGTCCCTGGCTGACCTGACCGCTGACCCCGCCATGATGTCACTGCTGGGCTCGGCCAACGAGAAGGAGCTGCAGGATCTCCTAGGAGACCTGGATTTCGGCGGGCTGGATTCGGCCCCACACGGCTCCATTACAGGGAGAGAGAACGGCCTGCTGGGAATTGGAGTTTCGGGGCAGAGGGCTGTAGGGGGCGGGTTAGGGAGGGGGCAGGGGGGGTTGGGAACTGCTGGGGGTCTCCTGTCACCTCCTCCGCTACCTGACGGACTGCCTCCCCCCCTCATCAAACGCATCGAGGATCTACGGGCGGTGAGTGTTGTTTTGTGTTTAGGGGGGGACTGATGGATTCTGTTGATTCTACGTTTGTTTCCTGCTAACATTCTTTCACGTCCTGTTCATTTCGTTGCGGGTTAACTTCGTGGAATTGTTTTGTTGTTTGCTCTAACTATGACCAAGGCGTACACACACACACACACACACACACACACACACACACACTTTTTTCTGGTGAGCTGTAAGATTATTCTGCACAAGGAAGGTAGTCAGGTTGTATTGTGTTCCTTGACAGAGTGTAACATGGAGAGAGAGGCTGAGAGTGGAAGAGAGCAGAAAGGAGAGGGTGACTGACAGTGGGAGAGAGGCAGAGGGAGACAATCAGAGTCTGAAAAGCAGAGATAAAAGAGAATACCATAGGGAGAGAGGGAGGGAGGGAGGGAGGGAGGGAGGGAGAGAGAACTGGAAAGATGCATGTGTTTAGTGACTGATGTGATGTGGGGAAGGGTTTTGGTTTTCTTCAGTGTTTATGGGTATATGTGTGTGTGTGTGCGTGTGTGTGTGTGTGTGTCTGTGTGTGTGTGTGTGAGTGAACTGAGGCCTGCTGATGTTCTAACTCAACCTGTTTCTCCCGCAGGCTTCACGTCAGTTTGATCAGGAGGGGCGGAAGAAATTCTTCACCCTGGATATGAATAACATCTTACTGGAGTGAGTTTGTCATTCTGTTGACTTATAGGCTAGCCATATATCTCTCTAACTCTCCACCCTTGGTGTGTCATGCAGCAGATTTTGGAGTGGGTTTTAATCTCTCCCTCTCTCTCCCTCTCTCCCTCTCTCTCTCTCTCTCTCATCTTTCCCATATTTCTCTCTATTTCTCTCTATTTCTGTCTCTGTCGCCTTACTTTATTTTCTCCTCCCTCTTTCTCTGCATCGACCTCTCCTTCTCTCTCTCTCCCTCTCTCTCTCCCAATACCTCTCTCCCTCTCTCTCTGAAACCCTCCCTCCCTCCCTCCCTCCTCCAGCATTGAGCTGCAGGTGCAGGAGCAGCCGATGGCGGTGCGTGGGGAGGTGTACTCCCACCTGGAAGCCTTTGTGCCCTGCAACAAGGAGGCTCTCCTCAAACGCCTCAAGAAGCTCAGCCTCAACATCCAGGTTAGCCACTGGAACGCTAACATAGAAAATAAATGCGTTTTAGAAAGAAAAAAAACAACAAAAAAAACAGACTAAATGATTGAATAGATAAATGTTTGCCACACGCCGTGGGTGATGAAGGAAATTGAGAAATGCCAGCTACAAAACGACTCATCTCAAACTAATTATAGATCTCTTGTCCTCACCCTAGCCTGGAACTGCCTGTTGTCACGGGCCATTAGAGGAGCATTTGCATCGCTGTCTAAACCCATTATCATGTTTTCTCCCTCTTTTGCTTTCTCTTTCCGTCTCTCTCTCTCTCTCTCTCTTTCTCCCCCTCTCTGTTTGTCACCCTCCTCCCTCTTGTTCGCTGTACCTCTCCCTCCCTCTCTCTCCCTCCCTCCCTCTCCCTCTCTCTCCCTCTCTCTCTCTCTCTCTCTGCCCCTCCCTCTCTCTCTCTCTCTATCCCTCCCTCCCTCTCTCTCTCTCTTTCTCTCTACCCCCCCTCTCTCTCACACACTCTCCTACCCCCTGCTCTCTCCCCTCCCTCCCTCCCTCCCTCTCTCAGGACGACCGTCTGCGTACGCCCCTGCTGAAGCTGAAGCTGGCCGTGTGCAGCGTGATGCCAGAACAGATCCAGAGATACAACCTGGACTGCGTCGCCAAGGCAGCTGCCAAGTAAGAGGAGCACCGCGGCGGCTCTGGTGCCAGCCGGCCGCCTCTGATTCAGAGGAATGTGTCAGCATTCTCCCCTCAGTGCAGGTTTCACCGGCACCGCAGCCATGTTGTCTGTGGGGGCTCTCTAAGTGGCATAACGTTGGATCAGTGGAAGTTACTGATGGTGTGTCTGTGTGTGTGTCTGTGTGTGTGTCTGTGTGTGTGTGTTTGTCTGTGTGTCTCTCTGTGTGTGTGTGTCTCTCTGTGTGTCTCTCTGTGTGTCTCTCTGTGTCTGTGTGTCTGTGTGTGTGTGTGTGTGTGTGTGTGTGTTTGTCTGTCTGTGTGTCTGTCTGTGTGTCTCTCTGTGTGTCTCTCTGTGTGTGTCTGTGTGTGTGTGTGTGTGTGTGTGTGTGTGTGTGTGTGTGTGTGTGTGTGTGTGTGTGTGTGTGTGTGTGTGTGTGTGTGTGTGTGTGTGTGTGTGTGTGTGACTCCCTCATAGGCAACAGTCCGGGGAGGTCGAGAAGAACGGCTCGGAGGAGGAGGACGAGGAGAAGCCGGGGAAAAGGGTGATGGGCCCTCGGAAGAAGTTTGTCTGGGACGACAAACTCAGGTAATACAGACCGTCAATAAGTCTACAGATAATCTCTCACCTGTAACACACTCAGTCATAATATCGCCTTCACTCACTCTCTCTCTGTGTGTGTGTGTGTGTGTGTGTGTGTGCAGGACTCTGCTGTGTAACCTGGTGAGGGTGAAGCTGAGCTGCTATGAGCTGGAGTCTCAGTGTTCCCTCTCAGTGGAGGAGTACCTCAAGGCCTTCATGGAGAACGAGGTGAAGCCGCTGTGGCCCAAGGGCTGGATGCAGGCCAGGTCAGTCAGCCCTGTCCCTCTGTCAATGACTCAACGTTGTTTTAAGTCATATGGCTAGTCGTGGAAGTGGGGTGTGGGTGTCTTTGTCTGTGTGTGTGTGTCTGGGTGTGTCTTCCTGGGTGTGTGTGTGTGTGTCTGCCTGGGTGTGTGTGTGTGTGCGCGTGCCTGGGGGTGTGTCTGCCTGGGTGTGTCTGCCTGGGTGTGTGTGTGTGCGCCTGGGTGTGTGTCTGCCTGGGTGTGTGTGTGGTCTGATTTATGCACAGATGATCTTTACCTTATCTTCTTTTGTGTATGTTATGTATGTATAACGTGTGTGTGTGTGTGTGTGTGTGTGTGTGTGTGTGTGTGTGTGTGTTCTCTCCTGTCAGGATGCTGTTTAAGGAGAGTCGTGCCGTACACAGTCACCTCACTGGCAACCTGTAAGTCTCTCATCCTGTCATGGTTCACACCCGTCCAATGGAACGGCAGCAGAAAGGTAACAGCTCTGATGTTAATGATCACACTCCTTGTTTGTCTCTGTCCAGGGCCAAGAAACGAATGATCCCCACACCCAGGTCAAAAGCCAAGGTGAGTAACGCCTCAGCTCCATTCAATCATCCGTCCACTCTTTCACTCATCCACTCACTCATCCACTCACTCATCCACTCACTCATCCACTCACTCATCCACTCATTCTTCCACTCATTCTTCCACTCATTCTTCCACTCTTCCACTCATTCTTTCACTCTTCCACTCTTCCACTCATTCATGTGTTGTTTGTAAACATAATGAATGTGGGTTGATTTGGCCTGGCTAGTAGTGATGTGTCCCTTCTCCCCGTTCTCCAGGAGGGCCCGTGGGTCCAGCGACCGCCCCTCCCCACCGCCATGACGCCGGCTCTCCCCCACTCCATCTCCCAGGCCTCAGCCGCCCACCGCCCCCTCTGCTCCTCCCCCTCCGAGCCCATCTGCCTCTCCGATTCGCTGGACGAGGACCTGATAGCGCCCTCGCTGGACTCCATCTCCCACGCCCTCGCCCTCCTCAGCAACGCCGCCAAGGGCCTGCCCTCCATCGACAGCCCCCTGTCCCCCCCGCCCCTCCAGATCCCCACCTCCTCCCCCCCCTCCATCACCCCCCACTACCCCTCCCCCCTGGCCGTGCCGACTGCACATTCCCTCTCCAAGATGGAGGTCGCCCCCATGACCACCTCCTCCTCCTCCTCCTCCTCCTCCATGGCCCACCTGACCACTCTATCTACCTCCACTTCCTCTTCCTCCTCGCTGGCCCGCATGCAGTCGGGCTCCGCCCAGATGGTGGCGGTGTCGCAGCGGGGGGGCGGAGACGCATACGGAATGCTCAAAGGGGCGGGCTCTATGGGACAGGCTCAGAGACACGTCGCCATGGCGCCGGCCGCTCACAGGCCGGGCGTGGCTGGAGGAGGGAATAAGCTCCACCCGCCGCCCTCCCCCTCCCCGCCCAAGCCGCGCCCCCCTCCCACGGCGTCGCCCCTCCTGCCCCCCCACCAGAAAGCGTTCGGGTCCCTGGGGGTGGGCAAGCCGGGGGCGGGCATGGTAATGGCGTCCGGACTGGGCAAGGGCAGTGCCAAAGCCAGCAGCAGCAATGGCGGTGCCATGACCATGACCATGACCACCTCCTCCATGCCCCAGTCCCGGGGCAACTCCCACCCCAGCCCCCAGTCCTACTGCCCCTCCCCGGTCACCTCCTCCCCCTCCGCCTCCCCCTCCTACCCCCAGGCCAAGGCCCACCCCCACCCCCACCACCAGTCCAACTTCATCACCCCCATGCAGGCCACCCTCACCAAGTCCTCCCACAGCAACCACTCCCCCATCATCAAGCTCACCCCGCGGCCCCCGGCCCCCACCCCCCCACCGGCCTCCTCCCCTTCCCCGTCCTCCTCCCCTTCCCCCTCCCACCCCCTCTCCCTCCCCCAGATGATCCCCAGCGTGCACCAGTACTCCCCCAAGACCTCGGCTGGCTTCCGCCCCCCCTTCAGTGTCCAAGGCGGGGGTCCGATCAAGGCGAGCCAGGGCAGTTACAGCTTCGCCGGGGGCCAGAAGGCCCCCTCGTCCGTTAGCGGTAGCGCTGCTAACGCCATCCTGGGTATGTCCTCCGTCTCCGGTCGCCAGGACAACAGCCCCTCCCCCTCTTCCGTCTCGTCCAGTCACGGCCAGAGGCAGAGGTCAGTGGGCGGAGCCGGCCAGGGGGCCAAGTCTGTAGGCAGTCGGGCGCCTGCGGCAACCCTGGCCACAACCCTCGCCACCTCGCACCTGTCCCAGGTGAGTCGGCCAATCACAGGTGTTCTTTGAACAGCAGCTGTAAATCATACCTGGCAAAGAACAACATTTTTGGGAGGTAAAAAAAACGGACAGATCTGACTTCATACCATCAGGTCTGACTTCATACCACCAATGGAATGGGAAACAGAGTAGAATGCCAAGGACCTTGACAAAGTGTGGAAAAAGTGGAGGAGCTATTGGGCTGAACTGGCTAAGAGTTGTTGTTTAAGACTAGGTTTTTTTTTTTTTTAAACAATGTCTTGTGATGTGATTCTGATCCTCTCTCTCCCCTTCCCTCCTCTCCCTCTTCCCCTCCTTTATTTCTCTCTCTCTCTCTCTCTCTCTTTCTCTCTCTCTCTCTCCCTCCTCCCTCCCTCCCCCATTCTTTCCAGGTGTCGTCAGCTGGCAACCCCCTCCTGGGCAGCCCCCCCTCTCTGCCACTGGGCTTTGGCATGCTGGGGGGGCTGGTGCCCGTCTCCCTGCCCTTCCAGTTCCCCTCCCTGCTCAACTTCACCCCCCCCGGGGCGCCAGGGGCCAGCGGCATGGGCACAGCTCCGGGCGCCAACTCAGGATACACCCTCGCACAGAGTGATCTAATAGGTCAGTATGCACCGTGACCAAGCACACACACTTTGGTGACCAAGCACACACACTTTGGTGACCAAGCACACACACACAAATGACCAAGCACACACACTTTGGTGACCAAGCACACACACTCTGGTGACCAAGCACACACACACAGATGACCAACCACACACACTTTGGTGACCAACCACACACACTTTGGTGACCAACCACACACACTTAGCCACACAAGGCTCAGATCATTTGAAACAATATGACATCATCAAAGAGCAGGTTACTTGTCCTCGTTAAGCCATTTTGTTGAACTGTTTGTTGGAGTTTATGGAGCTTTTTTGATAAGTTGAAGAAACGGAAATTGATGTATTTAGTATAGATTGAATTTGATGTATTTCAGTTGACTGAAAAGGTACTTGAGGTGTGTGTGTGTGTGTGTGTGTGTGTGTGGTGTTGCCGCCATACTGAAGTATAACAGCACTTCCCAACAGTGTGCATCCTGTGCTCCAGTTTTCTCACTGACCCTCTTGCCCTGTCTTGTTTCTCATCCAATCCCTCACTCCTCCTCTCCCCTCCTCCCTCCCTCCCTCCATCTCTCTCTCTCCCTCCCCCTCTCCATCTATCCATCTCTCTATCAATCTCTCCCCCTCTCTATCCATCTGTCACTCTCCATCTATCCTTCTCTCCCTCCATCTCCCTCCCTCCCTCTCTGTCTGTCTCTCTCTCCATCTCCCTCCCTCCCTCTCTCTCTCTCTCCCTCCCTCTCTCCTTCCCTCCCTCTTCCTCTCTCTCTCTCTCCATCTCTCTCTCTCCCTCCCTCTCTCCTCCCTCTCCCTCTCTCTCTCCCTCCATCTTTCCTCAGATCTGTATAAGAGTCTCCAGTCAGGGTCCCAGGCTGGTCTACCTCCTCACTTGCAGCTTGCTTTCTCAGGTAAACTGCACTCCTCCCCCATCCCCCCTCCCCCCTCCCCCCTCCCCCCTCTCCCTCTCCCTCTCCCTCTCCCTCCCCCTCCTCCGTCGCTCACTCCATTCGTCTAGTCTTGTCTTGTTTTCCCCAAACCTGTCTGCTTACTTCAGTATTACTGATGATTTGCATGTTTGAATCTGTGGTGAAATACTCTTGCTGGGTCAAATACTTGAGCTGCGCTTGATTTAATTTGCCTGGTAGAAAGAGACCGATGGAATGGTCTCAAAAGGGCAAACTCCAAGCAAAATCAAGTACACCTCAAATACATGTCAAGTATTTGACATGTATGCGTTTTGAAAATGGAAGGAGAAGCATGTCTACGCTGTCTGTCATTTGAATCATGCCCTTTTGTGATGTGATGGGCGTGACTTCTCATTCTCCAATCTTGATCCCTAAGGATTCCTACCTACCCTCCCTCCTTCAGATGCGAACCAAAGCCAGGGCGGAGACATGAAGAGGAAGTCCCACTGACCAATAAGAAAGGAGGACCTGGAGTAGAGACCCGCCCCAATGACATCACAGCTTCCTGGAGGAGACGCATCCACTAGGATCCCATTGATTGATTGACAGACGCAATGATGTAATAACAGAGGGAGGAGCTACTACTGTACCTCCCCTCACATGGACCTAAATTGAGGACTCAATTACCCATACTATGACGATGATGATGATGATTAATTTAATTATATTTTTTAATGACCGGGTGTGGACAGGAAGTAGTTGGGGTGAATGATGAAACCGTTTCCTGTTTTTATTTAATGTTTTTGTCAACATGTTTACATGACAGACCTTTATCACTGTGGAATGAGAGAGAGAGAGAGGGAGAAAGAAAGAGAGAGAGAGAGAGTAAGCTACGTAATATTATTTATATTTAAATCAATAACTTAAATAATTTGAGTCGTGTCTGTTCTCGCCCTTTATTGCAGATTAAATATGAATTATTTTTGTCTTTGTTTATGATGACGATGACTATGACGACTCCCTCTCTCTGTCTGAGATGGTTATACTTTGTGTCTCCGATTGCGGGATCGTGTGTCCATATAGAGCTGTACTGTCTCAAAGTCACCTCTGCTCCCACAACTGACTGTTAAAGGTAGTAGCTAATATTGATAAATTATTTGTAATTTAAAAAAAAAAAAAAAAAAAAAAATATGTTTAGAAGTGTGTGTGAGAGAGTGTGTTAAGAAGATTTGATTGATTGAATGTGTGTGTGTATGTACATACATAAACATATATATATAATATACTGTATTTTCTTTCCAGGTCAGTCTGTGCTAAGTGTGTGTGTGTGTGCGTGCATATGTGAGAAAACATATCCCCGTGTGTGTGTGTGTGCGCATGTGTGTACGTGCACAGCTGCGTGTGTGTATGTCCCCCTCTCTTGCTCAGTGTGTCTTTGGTGCTGTTATAATCACACTGGACCTTTCTGGATAAAGACTTGAAATGTAAAGAGAGCCTCCTCCTTCCGGAGAGCAGGACGTGAGAGAGGGGAGAAACGTGAGATTGTAGCCTACTTGAACATTTTTAGTTTTTGTTCTTGGAAATTTACTTTTACTTTTTGTGTGCTTACCAACTCAAAACACTCAACTCAATATAACAATGACGCCTTAGTTTGTAAGTTTACTGAACTATGCAGGACTGTAAATGCTCAATGCAAAAGTGCAACTTGTGGCTTGGCTTTGTTTCAACCTCTTCTCAGCTGTCAGTGTAACTTCTGGGAGTTGTGTGACTGTTTGTATGGATGTCTGACTCCTTTTCCCCTACTGAATTACCTCTATAGAAAATTGTTCTTCCTTCTTACCCTTCTTCCGATATCCATCTGCCCATCTCTTGTCACTTCACCGTGTGTATTATCCCTCTGTCGTGTGTGTGTGTGTGTGTGTGTGTGTGAGTGAGTGAGTGAGTGAGAGACAAACTTCACCAAGAATGGCGCCAAAGATGAGTTCTCTAGCATTAGATGGGGTGTGTTTGTCAGAGAGCCTGGGCCCTGTCTAAATACACATGCTTCAGTCCTTCCTCTCCCTCGAAGTAATCACTGATCTCTAAAATGGTTTGATTGGTCAAAGCAGGCCTTCCACTGAATTACTTTCACCAATCAAGTCATGTCAGATCAGTGATTTCCTCCAGGACGGGAGGAAGGAAGGATGGAAGGATGGAATTCAAGAGTGTGTGTGTGTGTGTGTGTGTGTGTGTGTGTGTGCTGACATTCTCTTCAAAATGTAACTCATTATTGTCTGTGGTCTGTCAGAACGTCATAGTAACTTTATGTTTTTCTGTGACTGGAGCAGGGGGTGACGTTTTGAAGTTGTGCTTGTGGGGTGGGGGTGGGGAAATACATTTAATGGTAACTGGTTACTTAATTTGGTCTCTTTTGTAGATTATTTTTGTGTGTCGATTATGAAATTAAAAACGCAGTTGGTTTTCAGTATGAGTCACTTGTTTCTGTTGTCCAATTATTCAGTCCCCCCCGCCACACAATGTAACCACCACGAGTCAATTAAATATCTCATTATTGATTCGCCGATCCCAATATGATTTTTTTAATGAAGGTTAGTGATGCAAACAATGTTTTGACAGATCTGGCAAAGCCCATGTGGGCTGAAGGTGGTGTTTGCATCAGTAAGCTTTATTAGAAGAACCTGTTTGGGAGTAGCAAATCAGTGGTCAGATATTTCCAATCCTAGAAAGCGCCAGATATTTTTTTTTTTTATTGAACTGAGCAGCTTTTTGGGGGAGGGCTCTGGACAAACCCACACCACACATCTCTACAATGAATATGCTTTATTTTTTCTTTTACAAAAAAATCAGTCGTCTAGAAATACAGTCAGGTATACAAGAAATAAAATGGGGGGGATATTTGCAGTTGAATGCCTGGTTGTCAACAGCCAGTCAGATAATAATAACAATAAT
Organism: Argentina silus; assembly: GCF_951799395.1. Taxonomy (NCBI): domain Eukaryota; kingdom Metazoa; phylum Chordata; class Actinopteri; order Argentiniformes; family Argentinidae; genus Argentina; species Argentina silus. Next base: position 12,648,151 of record NC_139676.1, read on the forward strand.
AACACAAATAATAATAAAAGTGAAACTACCTCAGGGATGTTAAAGCTTGTAACCAAATGAACTCCCATCCTGCCCCGAGGGAGGGAGCAGGAAGTGACACGTCTCACGTAGTTAATAACACTGATTTCTGACCCACACGCTGGCTGTGGTCCGATTCTCGACCCTTCTCCCAAAGTGCGCACCCAAGCACTCCCCTCATGGGTGTAAAAGCAACGTCCCGGTGTTAGCACTGCGGAGGACTCGACTGCTATCTCCAGCCATGCTTGCATCAATCAAACCCTTGAGGGGAAGTGCATATAAGTGCGCCCTTCAGGCTGAAGGGTGGAGAACAGGAAGGCAACCACGACCTAGGAGAGACTATGAACAGGGAGGAGAGGTATGCGTACACGCTGCTGGATATGATATGAAGAAGCACAGCAAAAATAATACAGGAAAAGGGTTAAGTAGTGTTTTCTTTTTTTTCTCTCCTTCATTTACCACTTTCGCCTCGTTGCTTGACGCCTGTGTCATACGCACAGAAAACACACGTGTGTACATTTCTTAGAATACAAGTGTGTACCATACACCGCGAATCGCCCGCTACTGCTCTTCTTCAGTGTCTAAGGCACTTATAAAGAAACATACCGCTAGTGTTGGAGCAGGGAAGCGTTGGAGATTTCCATGCAATTAACCCTTCTTGTTTTTAACGCTTGAACCAAGGAGGAAAAACGCCAAAGTAAGGATAGAGGATGGTGGATATGGAATCTTCTGGCGTATCGAGAGTCCGCGCTGCCAGAGTCAGTCAAAGTGGCTTCATCGTCGTACTGAGATGCTTCGACCGTCATCATCATCATCATCATCATCATCATCATCACAACCCAATAGAAGGACGTCACGTCTGGGAATGCTAAGTGCTTGGTAGTTAGTAGTCTAGCTGTTGGTCAGTGGTTTCGGTAGCAACACTGGCACACCACTTAAAACGCACGGCTAAGACATTGTAGTTGGAGTAATTGTAAAAACTACTCCCAATTATAATAGAGGGGGTATATCCAGCTCCCAAACACTTCATATAGTGAGATGACACCTCCCTTACTTTCAGTGGTATCCTTAGCTAAGCAAACTACATGTTCGATCTATCCTTTCGTGTTTCATCAAATTCATGGACTACACGGGAGGGTCTGTCCATTGCGAGGTCATGCTTAAGGGCTTCCAGTTACGGGGGTATCGCTCATTGTGCAGTTTCCAGCAACTCTTTGTGATACGTACACCACCAACGACCGTCTATCTAAGCATAGTACCACGCCAGTCTCCAATCCCTTCTCACAGGACGATGGAAAAACAATAGTGTTCCGATTGGTCAAAAACAATAATAAAAAAATAAAATAGGGATACCTTAGTGACCTATGCAGATTCCTAAAACAGCCCAATTAGTTAATTACCGCATTCTTTTAAAAAACGTGGCGATGTTGAGATGCCGCAGCGGTGAAGTTCACAGTTAAAACATGTTTCCAGTCCGTTTCTTTTTCTCTCTCTCCAGAACAGGCCCAGAGGATCCGCAACCACCGACCACCATTTTGTTTCCTGTAGTGTCTATGGTAGAAGCTGAATAATAATAATAATAATAATAATAATAATAATAATAATAATAATAATAACAGTCTGTACATCAGAAAGAGAGTCATGCAGTAAGAGCAGCCTGGTTTGGCAGTCTGTTGGCCAGTACGACCTGTCTCGGAGTTATGACGCCTATCGATGAGAGGGAGACGGTCCGTTAGGCCTGCTTTAGCTAAGGGGAGGGGGACGTGGCTTGACGTTTAGAGAGAGATCCGTTCTACTTTCCATCGTTTTACCTGTGAGGAGGCAAACAGTAGTGAATTTTGTCATTGTACATGTATTTTTTGTTGTTGTCATTGTACAGTATCTTGTGTTTTGAGTGGCAATGCACACACATACCATACATACTCATATTGTGCACACACACGTACACGCACACGCACGGTTTGTATGTAAAAAGCA
>NC_139676.1:12665145-12672645 GCF_951799395.1 Argentina silus
GGAGCAGAGACAGTAAGAGGGACAGACATATTACACTATTGCTTTTTTTTCTAAACTATGTAACTAAGTAACTATCTTACTTAACTACTTAACTTACTTCAACCCAACACCAACCATTTGTTTTTGTGAGTGTTAATTGACCGGGTTCGAACGCCGGTTGTTTCAGCGCATCAAGACTGTGTTAGCCCGCCGAGCTAAAGCCTAGGCACGGAGTGCTTGAGTTAGTTAAAGGGGCTCTTTAGGGGTCGGGGTCGGGGTACGGTACTCACTTGCGAGCCAGGTAGCCTCGGCAGACGGACTGGAAGCTGATGATGATGTCAGTGATCTTCAGGTCGCGCTCCTCCTCCAGGTGAGCCAGGACTCCGGTTCTGAAGAAGATCTTACTCTGCCCGATACGGAACAGGTTGGGGTCCAGTTCCAATGCTCTGATCTAATAACACAGACGAGGAGGAGGAGGAGGAGGAGGAGGAGGAGAAAATAAACAAGAACATGAAATAACGTATTTCACTTGTATAACAGGCTGGTGCATTGAAACAACTTGGGCCAGTTTCCCAGACAAAGTCTTGGATTAAACTGCGCTTTCAAAGGAGAATCTCCATTTTAAGATGCCTCTTAGTCTAGACTCAGTCTAGAAGTCGGCTTAATATGTGTCTGGGAAACCAGCCCACAATGTCTTAATGAGCTGGGGACGCTGATGTCTTTAATAAGGTAATAGCTAAATAGTAAACATCCATTACCATCCTTTCACAGGCCTGTTTCCCATCCATAAAGCCCTTGGGGATGGCATTGGGAGTGAGGATCTCGTATCTGGAAACAAGCAAATGTTAGAAATGTAAGTAAGTAAAGATTCAGGCCTTGAAAAAAACAAACAGAATAATAGGAAATTATATTTCCCATCAGGGTAAGGATGTGTAGGGATGGTCTCCCTGGCAGCTTTACCTCTGTGTGAACTCAGTATGATTGGGCTCTGTACTGTGTCAAACCCCTAAGAGTTTGTCCAAGTTTACCTCTGTGTGAACTTACATAGTATTATTCGGCCCTCTACTGTGTAAAGCCCCTAAGAGATCATCCAGGTTTACCTCTGTCTGAACTCCTGGAAGACGATGCGGTTGGGGAAGCCCTGTCTGCAGATACGGATCCCCTCCAGAACACCGTTACACCTCAGCTGGTCCAGAACCAGGTGGGGCTCCAGCTTACCAGCCTGACGGAGGAGAGGAGAGTGTCACACAAACACACATCAGACTTACTCATCCTCTAGAAATGGAGTCTGGTGTAACTCTAGAACCTGCAATGGAATGTTCTAGAACCCTAACCCCCCATATGCAGCATGTTCCTTACACTAATCAAATCAAACTTTATTTATGTAGCACAGAAGCTGGTCCAGAACCAGGCGGGGCTCCAGCTTACCAGCCTGACAGACACATAGATGGTGGGAAAAAAATAAAATAAAACATAAAAGTGTCTGAAATTAACATACAAATTCCGATACGTAAACGAAGACTACAAATCAAGATCTATATTCAGTGTGTAGAGTGATAAACTCAATACTTTCCCTCCCCCAATGTATCTAAGGCTATTCCCCCCTAAGGACATCTTCATCCCCACTACCGCCCTGTGCAAGTTTCTCTCCTGTAAATACATTTAAAAAAATAATCTTCCTTTCTTCTAGCATTGTGACTGCCAACGGCCCCTGGTCCTAGCATAAATTCATTTTTCTTATGATGACTGACGGATAGATGATTCACTTACTTAGTCAAATGTATTTGTTGTAAGTCGCTTTGGATAAAGGCGTCTGCTAAATGCCATAAATGTAAACGTAAATGTAATAAACTCAATACTTTCCCTCCCCCAATGTATCTAAGGCTATGCAAACCAGCATTGTTGGCTGTGGTCTCACTATAGTTAAAGAGTCGTTGGGGAGGGGGTCAATACTTTCACTCCCCCAATTCAGGACAGTATTTAAAACGGGTTCCATCGTACCACCAGGCAAACTAAATCAAGGCGCTCACCTTGGTGAAGAGTCTCCACCACTGACAGTGAAACTGTGCCACAACTGTGGCTGTGGTCTCACTATGGCTGATTAGTAGTTAGGGGGGTAAAGGTTATATACTATACTAATATACTAAGCATAGTTGGCTGTGGTCTCACAATAGCTGATTAGTAGTTAGGGGGGGTAAAGGTTATATACTAAGCACAGCGACTCACTCTCTTCTCGTGGTTGGGGATGATGCAGCGGACGAAGTTGGGGTTGGTGTTCCTCAGCGTGGCCATGAGCTTGGTGAGGGACTCCTTGTAGAGCTGGCCCACGGTCCGGAACATTCCCTTCTTGGTCTTGTAGGTGGCACCGAACGCCGTCTCGGCCATGCCCGCCACCTGGTCCAGGCCCACGATGCGGTCCACTGTTGTGGGGGGGGGGAAAGGAGGGAAGAAAGGAGGGGTTAGAAGAAGGGGGTTGGAGAGAGGTGTTTGGAGGGGGGGGGGGGGCTGAAGATGCTGGAAGCAGCAGCACGGAGAGGCAGCTGCAGGTGAAGATGGATGCTCGGGAAATCTAACTACGACTGACAGAGCCTGTGGATTTGTGGGGATAGGGTGGGGACAGGGTGAACAGGACCCCCCCCCCCTAGAGACTAAACATGCAAAATGTTAATAAAGACAACAGACGATATTTAATCCTACGTCTCTAGTATAATAGGAACACGTTTGTTTTTCTACATGAGGGGCAGAACTGGATGGTTGCTGATGACAAAGGCAGTCCTGAGCGCTACAGTCCCATACTGGCCCTTTCAGCAATCTCTCAAAGGGACAACCTTCAGAGAATCCAGACACAGGCCACAAGGCTAGTATACTTTTCAGGAAGTCAAAATTCCTTCGGCTGAAACTAAAGGCATTTCACCGACTGGGTCTTCATATTTTACAGAATTGCCTTTTCATCAAAATCATGCAAATATCAAAAATATCATATCGTTAATATGTCCTAAAAAAGACATCTATTTTTATGCAACTATTCAAGTATGAACACTACAGTGCTCCATCTGTTTACATGTGAAACAGATTTTTTACTGATTAACAAAAGGTTTGATGTCGTCATCCGTTGTAACCAATGTTTCCTTCAGACCATGTTGAAAGGACTGCATTAGTTGTTCAGAGTGGGATGAAAAGATTGTGTTTGTTTACCTTGCATTCACACAGGGTAAAAACCCAGACTTCTGATACACGCTATTCCCTTTTGATGCGTTAATGCTGGGTGGGGACAAAAGCCCACACACACACACTGTGACCTTCCAAGACCAGGAGTGAGAAACATTGCTGCGAGCCAACTTTATGACAGAGCTGTTAACATTCTTTATATTTCTGACACACGGTACAAAACAGTTATGACATAAGACTTGTTGAAGAATGAACTGCTGTTTTCTCAAGAGTCAGTGTGGGTCAATTATCAAAGTCAAAACCTACTAAATAACTACGGTTACGAAGGTTCCAATACGTCATAAACTGCTGGAATGTCCTGAACACGTATACACGGGGCGATTTTATGCCGTTGCTTTATGTATGTGTGTGTGTGTGTGTGTGTGTGTGTGTGTGTGTGTGTGTGCGCGTGTGTATGTGTGTGTATGTGTATGTATGTGTGTGTGTGTGTGTGTGTGTGTGTGTGTGTGTGTGTGTGTCTAATCATAAGCCGGGCCAAAACAAATGCCAAATGCTACACATGGCTTCATTCTCTGCTACTGTGAAAAAAAAAGGAGAGAAATTAATGCCATTAATCTGTCCTCCGTCACTCAAGCTCCGATTCCTTAATTCCCTTACGCTTAAATACGGTCCCTGAAGAAACGATCAAATAAAAAATTCCAACGAGATTCCAGAGAGGCGATTACGCTTGTGAGCACGAAGAGCCTCAACATTTTGACCATACATGGTGTAAAGTACCGTGGAGAAGTACTTCTGAGGAGAATTGCTGAAAGGTATTTCCGTCGAGCGCAGTCTCTATGTTAGCTACTGTGGTGCTGACTGAGGATCTGAGGCATTGCCAGCATGCAGCCTGAAAGCAATGGGAGCCTCTGAAGGCACACACTGCGCTGGTAAGCATGGACCAGGGCCGGGGGGTAAGCGCTATGGACCTGCTACAGCATGGACGTGAGTCATTCACCTGGTGGCTCATGGAGACTAGTGACATAGAATGAGGCTCTTTGTATGTTCTGAATCTCTATGACAGAGAGACAGAGAGAAACAGGGGGATGGGGCGGACGAGAAATAAACAGAAAGTACATTCTGTACATTCACACACACATAGAACAGTCAGTGGTTAGTAAGATAAGAGTAGGAAAGCGCATTAACTCCATGTTAACTAAGTTAGTTATTTCTTAAAAAACAACAACAACAACAACACACACTTAATAACATGCTTATGACTAATGCTTTGACAAAAACAAACAAAACAACAACAACAAAAAAAACTTACAAAAACTAAAATATCCATAGAATGAATTCAAGAGTTCCATTATTCGAATTCAAACCAAACTGTTTCTCTTCGGCAGGTGCTTGCTTACCGTCCTTCCACAGTTCGGACACAAACTTGTCAGAGGACTGGTGGAGCAGTGAGGCCACGTTGTCATTCAGCGGGTCCATGTTCTTCATTAACCACTCATCTGCCTTGTAGTCCACCTGGGGGAGAGGAGAGAGAGAAGAGAGAGAGAGAGAGAGAGACAGAGAAAGAGAGAGAGAGAGAGAGAGATGGGGGGGGGACAGAGAGGGACAGAGAGAGAGAGGGGGTGGGGGGGTCACTATTAAGCACTTTCTTTTATTTTTTTTAATATGTTTTTTTAAATGTTTTTAGGGCATTTCTGCTTTATTGGGATAGAGACAATAGAGATTGACAGGAAGGATGGTTGAGGAGGGACGTGTCGAGGGTCGGAATCGAACCAGGAACCTTGCGATTACTTGGCATGCGCTACGCCACCAGGCGCCCCCACTATTAAGCACTTTGGGTAGAATCCTAACTCGGGATCGCGCCCGTTACTCCGACATTTGCGTAAAATTTGCACTGACGTCAATGGGAAGTTTGCGCGATCATTCGACTTAAGCGCTCGTATCTCGAGTTACAGGATTACAGCCTTTATGCTTAATAGTGCAAAAGTGCAAATACATTTGATAGATTGATTGATTGACTTACTGGCTAAATTCAGAACAAGCCAGACTTTGACAGATATCAGCCTCATAATAGTGCAACTAGTGCAAAAGTGCTTAATGTGCAAATACATTTGATAGATTGATTGATTGATTGATTTACTGGCTTCAGAATGAGCCAGGAGATATTGGCCTCACAGAGAAGTGGGATTCTGGGAACAGCGGTTCTGAATAAAAGATGAGGTTCCAAACCGATCCAACGCATATCCGGGGAGCCAGGGACAGAACGAGGGTTAGGGGAGTTTGGACTGAAAGACCACACTACACAGAGTAGATATACTTAATACTAGCTACACTTCACCGGGGCTACTCTCTAGTTGTGCATCCTAACCGATTCCTGGCCTCACTGGGAGTGACACACAGACACACAGACACACAGTACGGAGCCCTGATCCCAGCTAAATGTTGTGTTCAACCGCATCGTCCGGATAATGTTGAACAGATGTGCTGCACAGCAGGACAGCCAACGCTGTGCCGGACGGGACCGGTGCTCTGTTGCGCAACGCCGGCTGGCTACAGACACTTCCCCCCCCCACTTATCTGATAAATAACAGCCAAGATCAAATACCCCAGTGAAATACCACAGAGGGGAGGTTGTGCGTCATGGTTCTAACTGAGTGCTGACAGGAGAGCTGGAAGACGTGGGGGGGCCAGCAGCCAGGGGGTTACGACCTGGGAACAGACCTGGGCCCTGTGGTGGGCCTCATGATACAGGGTACTGTAGGGGCCTGTAAAAATGCACCTGATGTCGCTTCCAAGAACACTTCACGAGAACAGGGTCTGGGGAAATCAAGGGGCTGTGTTCCAAAATGTGCGTTCTTGGACTCTTATCTAGAGCCTATACCAAGTACAGTATACACTCAAGAGAAAGTGCAAGATACAGTGCATTTTGGAACACAGCCGAGGTCTAGGAGGGGGTTCTAGAAGTACTGTTGCTCAAATGGAACTCTGGTTTAGGTGTGACCTAACCCTAACCCTCCTGGTAGTAATGTGGGTCCTCTAGTATTTGGGGGGTCTTCTGATTGGCTGAAGAGGCCGATCCGTGAGCCACAGAAGTGTGTGTGTGTGTGTGTGTGGTGGCTTTATATATATAATGTGGTGTGTGGTGGCTTTATGTATATAACTCTGTATGCGATTGTACCTTGCCAGCGTAGTGGATGATGCAGAAGTCAGCCTTGTCTTTGAGCTTTAGAGGCTTCTGGAACTTGGGGTGCGTGCCCTGTTCCTGCACCAGCTTGTCCACAAACGTCTTGTCAGTGGCCTTGGGGAACCAGCACTCCTCGTCCAGCAGGGCCAACACACCTGGAGGGTTCGCCTGAATGACACACATGTGCACGCACGCACGCACGCACGCACACACAGACACAGGCACAGACGCACACACAGACACACAGACACACACACACAGACGCACACACACACACACACAGACACACACACACACACCAACAGCAGAGGGGGTAAAAGGGGTGGTGAGCATGAAGAAGAAGAGAAGAACTACTTAGACAGTGCAGTAGAGTTGTAAGATACTACGGTGGTTTAGTCAATGAAAACAGCAGATTATGTATGTACATTATGACGACACTGAACAAAGTGCATTATATAGGCTGTTGCACACACACACACACACACACACACACACACACACACACACACACACACACACACACACACACACACAGGAACACTGACCGGCCTCTCGATGAGGTCGATGCAGGGCTGCAGGTCCAGGCCGAAGTCGATGAAGCTCCACTCGATGCCCTCCCTCTGGTACTCCTCCTGCTCCAGGACGAACATGGTGTGGTTGAAGAGCTGCTGGAGCTTCTCGTTGGTGTAGTTGATGCACAGCTGCTCAAATGAGTTCAGCTGCAGAGGAGAGAGAGAGAGAGAGGGATGGAGAGAGAGAGAGAGAGAGAGAGAGAGACACACACACGGCGAAAACTGATTATTTATATATTTGGGCAAAACTGGTGAAGAAAGCAGTTAAGAGTAACTATCAAAACCAAAAGACTACATTATAAATTATTAAATGAAGAACACTAACCTAAAATATTCTGAAATGCATTTAGTTCAAACTGACACCATTTATCCCCACTGATGTGTTCAGTAGTCAGTTGAACTCTGCAGTTTTGTCTATTTGAACGATAAGCCGAAATAACAACTGAAAGACGATTCATTTCTGTTTGCTTTTACTGTATGATCTGTATGATTTATTTTCCTGTCCTTTTGGCTTTTCTAGTTTTAATAAGCACCGCGTTACAGAGCTGCCTCCGAGGCTTCTGAGCTGTCAAAGACCAGGCAGGAATTTGAATTGGGAAT
>NC_139676.1:12682645-12692645 GCF_951799395.1 Argentina silus
GGGCTGGAAGAGCTATTACATCCTTGTAGACTAAACCCTAACAACGGCGGAGAACGAAGTATACCTCACCCTGCCTGGACTAGAATGACCGTAAAAGATGGGAGCAGTAGTAACTGAATTCAATAACGATCATTGGAGCACAATGGAATGTTGCTTCGCCCCAAACCGACGGTAACGACATTGCAGTGTTTACTTCAGAGGCGCCACGCCGAAGCCAAACAGCATCGCCTCCTCGCTCGCCAGCTCACACGAGTCTCGATCTTGCGTCCTCTGATCGCGAATACAGGTGGAAAAAAAACCACCTGACGTCAACCGAATACGCCACGTAAAAGATAGCTTTTCCATGGAGTGGGAATTCCAACCTGAGGAGTGAGTTCACCACTTCAACCCGGCAACATCTAGTGTGTCAGTGTACAGCATAGGTGAAAACCCACGGGTAACACTATGTGACAGACACCAGGTTTTTGCTGACCCATTAACGGCCGACGGTTAAAACCCACAACACCGTGTGAGGTCTGTGGTCGGGTCTGATGTTGTGGGTTTTGGACCACCTCACACCCCCTTCTCCTTGGGGGGTCCGGGCAGAGGTCCTCCTGGCTCTCCCTGCTAGCTGGACAAGTCTCTCAATAAGGTCTGCTGTTTGGCAGGAGCCAAAGCACTCCTCCAGCCAGCTCATCACCGGGAGCCAAATTGGATGCAGGGGGAGGTCTTAGCTATGGGGTGCTGACAGCGGTCTCACTCGGTTCATTGTGCGTGTGCGCAGAATATAGTGGAACAATTTACAAATGTTCTCCTTATGACCGGAGATGGAATTCTTTTACATGGGATCTGTCAGTCAGTTCAGAAGTGGAGAGAGGGTGTTTATTACCATGTCATAAAACGTTACGTTCATTTTTTTTTAAAAATTTTTTACATATGAGATTTCCTAAACATGAGATATTTGAAAGAAGCAGAGCCTACAGGTAAGAATAGGGACACCATTACGGTACAGTTCATGCAGTGGATTAAACCAAACCAGTATCCCAGGGGTGGCTGAGACAGAAGCTGCTATTGTGACACCCATAAAGGGATATAGCTAGATATAGATATACAACACAGAGTGGCAATAACCCCTTGGTATTCTGCCCATTGTGGTTTGATCTAGGCTACGTAGATCTATCTGTAGTAGTGGGTGCAGTGAGAGAGGAGAGGGAACTACATGCTACTCACGTAGAACAGGGATCCACTCTGGAGTTCAACGGGCAGATTCAAATGTTATCAGGGAAATAAACAAGTACATGGAGAGTTAATGGTCATGGATACAAGGAAAACACACACACACACACACACACACACACACACACACACACACACACACACACACACACACACGCACATCCATATACACATGGTAACAGATACACACCACAGTAACAGATAAGTAACACAAATAACTCAAAGACAACTGAAACTGGGCCAAATAATGCATAAAGGCAAGCTGACTAAAAGGGTGAACAGAGAAACTAGTGCAGTGCTAAATTAAACACACAGTACACTAAACAAACAAGCAGTAATGTGGTAATGGATATGTTATTCTGAAAGGTCCCATTCCAAGTCCTGCAACTCACTAACGGGTGCAATATTCCATATGTTTCCATGGTCAACCCTGGGGCAGCGAGACATTTTAATCGTGGCGTTAAATCTAGGCGAGACTCCAAAAATTGAATTATCCTTACACTATCAACAGAACCTATAGGAGCTCTGTCGGGAAAGCAATAAAGCTAGTGTCTGGAGTAATATTACCCTCCTGAATTCAAACAAACTGAAGTCGGACACTATGCTTCTCAGCGATGTCGTCTTGTCCCTGAAATGACCCCTTTGCACGACAGATGTGAGTGTCGGTTTTTATCTAATCTTAAAACCCCCACGTGCTGCGCAGATGATCAGATCTCACAGCGCCTGGAGAAGTGTTTAAAATCGCTGGAACCACATCAATTTGACGTAGCCATCCGCTAATCTGGGCAGCTCAACAGCAGTCCGGACGACCTGCAACACGACCTACGGCCTCATCTCCACTGTACTACGGCTCAAATCCCTCTTGGCTCGCTCTGCTGAGCAGTAGCACAGCGTATCTGCCAGGACTTAACTTGTGGCTAGCAAAACATAATACAGAAAGACATGCATGTGATTATATGGTCCATTGGATGTGAATAACTACATTTGCAAGGCAAGCACATTTATAGTTGCAGGACATTGGTTCCAGAAAAGAAAATAAGAAAGGCATTCAAATGAAAAAGAAAAAGGTTTGAATATCCATGCCAGCTTTTAAATTGACTTACAGCTGGTTGTTGCTCCTGGCAAAGAGAGATACTAGGTCAATCCCCAATATTTGTTCGCCAGCATTTTTCACAGATGTCCAAATTTAATACATATGCATAATACACTGTGCTAGAAACGTGCCACTGAGGTTCAACCTAGTGGCCCTTTGGGCTGGGACACAGGTTAAGCCCAGTCCTGGACTAAATCACACTTTCAATAGAGAAACTCCATTGAAGATGCCCTTTAAATCAAGGAGTAGGCTTAATCTAGGTTCAGGAAACCAGCCCATTATTGTACAGCCCAAAACAGGCGGTTGTGTTTGCACAAACACATACCGTCTTCTGACCCTTAGATATAATACAGTAATTGTGCTTAATAGCAGAACGTTAGTGGAGCACATGGTGGTGGTGGTGTAAGAAAGCATAAAGACTTGCCTGTATTTTCTGTGGTTTAGGCGACTCTGGCTGTTTGTTGCAAATAAACAAATGCAAATTATTAGATGGACATGCACACACACAGTGTGAGTGCACACGCCACAGCGCCCACTACAGGTCCCGGAGGGTATGTCCACGCTTTCACTTTTGGGGCACTTCACCTCATGGGACAGGGCAGGGCATTATGGATATTGATGGTGAACATATGTACAGACAGTCAAGGCATGTTGTTAAAAAACTAAATCAATATAAATGGGTTGGTTAATTGCTATGGGTCTTTAATAGTTTTAATGAATGGGCATTATGTGGCATTAAGTCTACATACAGTAGCATCAGTTAATTAAAACTGTGACACAGCTACGGACCTTGTTCCTAACCTACCCAGGAGTGAGATGGAGAGAGAGAGTTCTTAATCTCTCTCTCTCTCTCTCTCTCTCTCTATCTCATCCCTAGGCAGGTTATGAACAAGAAAAAAGGGGGATTATGGAGGGATAGAGATAGAGAGGTAGGGGGAACTCACAGGAACGTGGTCTTTCCTTCCTTTGTGGGAGGAGGCGACGTGGGCCAGGTATTGGATGACCTTTTTGGTGTTTTCCGTCTTGCCGGCACCGGATTCACCTCTGGGTTAAGAGACGAGACACACAAGACATTTGGACATTTTACTAGCTTCTCCACATTTAACTCCAGCGTCTCCACCTCTAGAACTCCAGCTTCTTTAACTCTAGAACTCCAGCTTCTTTAACTCTAGAACTCTAGCTTCTTTAACTCTAGAACTCTAGCTTCTCTAACTCTAGAACTCCAGCTTCTTTAACTCTAGAACTCTAGCTTCTTTAACTCTAGAACTCCAGCTTCTCTAACTCTAGAACTCCAGCTTCTCTAACTCTAGAACTCCAGCTTCTTTAACTCTAGAACTCTAGCTTCTTTAACTCTAGAACTCTAGCTTCTCTAACTCTAGAACTCTAGCTTCTCTAACTCTAGAACTCTAGCTTCTTTAACTCTAGAACTCCAGCTTCTCTAACTCTAGAACTCTAGCTTCTCTAACTCTAGAACTCCAACTTCTCTAAATCTAGAACTCCAGCTTCTCTAACTCTAGAACTCTAGCTTCTCTAACTCTAGAACTCTAGCTTCTCTAACTCTAGAACTCTAGCTTCTCTAACTCTAGAACTCTAGCTTCTTTAACTCTAGAACTCTAGAACTCTGGCTACGGTCCGAATCTCTACCTTTCTCATTGGAGGCGTTCTCTTGTTCACTCCCCTCTCATGTGAACTAAATGAAAGAGGACTGGTGTGTTGGAAACGTGACGGAACCTCCAACTAGCCCGTGCGTTGACAAATCCATTGGTTTTAAGTTAAATAGCGTACACTTTGGAGGGAAAAAAATAATAATCAGGCCTGTGACAGGCAGTTGTTTACACGCGAGATTATGGCTTTTACCGCTCACACAGGCTTTAGCCGAGGGAGAGAGCCTGCCAAACTCTCCCTCCCAGCCCCAGTCAGTCCCTACACTCAGCTCCTCTACCTCTAAACACAACAAATTAAATGAAAATAAACCACGGGCTCAAATCGAATGAGGCTGTGTGCATCCGAGCCTCAGCCCTGTCTCCTGTTGTTTATTTGCCTGCGCGCTGCCTCAGCCCTGCAGCTGCGGTCGAGGCTGCGGGGGGAGAATGCTTAAGCGTTTGGCCCGCAGGCGGTGATGATAGCTTACAGTAGAGCAAAGCAAAGAAAGACATCTTTCGTTTTTGCAAGCTCCGTCCGACTGGGAGCCGCGCTGCATCCCTGAGTGACAGATGGGGTCAACAACACAGAGCATACCAGTGGTTTTGCAAAAGCCAGCAATCAGAAGGATAGGTCATCGCTGGTGCTCGATATTGTAGTTTCTCTACAAACTCAAAACGGTATCAATGCAGTATCTATTCTGTGCATTTTTTGTTTTTTTGTATGAATCTGAGCATAGCCTCCAAAACAGTATATTTATATGACATACACGCTAATTATATGATATATTCAAAATGCATGACTGACGGACTGACTGACTGACTGAGTAACTGACTGACTGACTGACTGACTGAGTAACTGACTGAGTAACTGACTGACTGAGTAACTGACTGAGTAACTTACTGACTGACTGAGTAACTGACTGACTGAGTAACTGACTGAGTAACTTACTGACTGACTAAATGACTCACTGACTGACAGACAGACTGACTTACTGAGTAACTGACTGACTGACTGACTACCTGACAGACTGACGGACTGACTGACTGACTGACTGACAGGGTAACTTACTGACTGACAGTCTAACTGACTGACTGTCTAACTGACTGACTGACTGACTGACTGACTGACTGACAGGGTAACTTACTGACTGACAGTCTAACTGACTGACTGTCTAACTGACTGACTGACTGACTGACTGACTGACTGTGAGTTCCACATTGTTTTGCTCACAAGAACATGCTCCTGTTACATACTGTGACATAAAATACTATGGTAGCCAAGTACGGCACTGTGTAAGGCTGATGAGTGGTTTGTTGCTATTGGGCTCAGTGACCATTGTGAATAGAGGCTATTCATGAGTGATGGCGTCAATAGCCCCGCTGCTGGCCTTGAACTCCCCGTGTTAGATTCCTCAGTCAGGTCCGCCCCGCTGCAGAGGAGACAGCTCATATTCTACAGTGCTGACTTAATCACATGGCGTCCCTGTGTGTGAGGCTTTGAAATGGCTATGACCGCATTCTCTCACAGTGCGTCTGTGTGTGTGTGTGTGTGTGTGTGTGTGTGTGTGTGTGTGTGTGTGTACGGTGTGTGTCTGTGTGCGTCTGTGTTTGTCACACACACACTTGCCATATAAATGCATCACAACGTTCTCTTCACAACAGCCTTAAGTCACACTTACACATCCATCAACATTCCTGGGCCTGACTGAGCCTATTAGTACTCCTTAGTACTCCCCCCCCCCCCCCCCCCCCCCTGCACTAACATACTGTTACCAGCTACATGACGAGGGGGACGGAGGGGGGTTCTGAAAATATTAGCATGAGCCTTTGTTGACTGGCAGCTGGCATAGATACAGCCTTCTGGGCGTGCGTGGTGAATACAGGGGCATTTTGGGTGACATTGGAGCGCGGGTAAAGGTCAGGCCGCGGCAGGGCAGGCCACGTCTGGTGACAAGGCGATATCCTGCTGGGTGCCGCGTCACACGTCACTGGAGTGGGGCTGTCACACACACTCACGTCAGGATGTCACCGTGACATTTTCTCCGGCTGCTTTGCTGTCCTCTGTGGGTATTGGGGGCGCTGGTGATGAGCCGGGGAAGGTGTGTGTGCGTGCGTGTGTGTGTGTGTGTGTGTGCGTCTTTGTCTGTATGTGAGTCTGTGTCTGTGTGTGTCTGTATGTGTGTGTGTGTGTGTGTGTGTGCGTGTCTGAATGTGAGTCTGTGTCTGTCTGTCTGTGTGTGTGTGTGTGTGTGTGTGCGTGTCTGTATGTGTGTCTGTGTGTATGTGTGTGTCTGTATGTATGTGTGTGCGTGCGTGCATGTCTGTATGTGAGTCTGTGTGTGTGTGTGTGTGTGTGTGTGCGTGCGTGTCTGTATGTGAGTCTGTGTGTGTGTGTGTATGTGTGTGTGTGTGTGTGTGTGTGTGTGTGTGTGTGTGCATCTGTATGTGAGTGTGTGTAGCTGAAATGCCAGACTTAGAGATGTCTAAGCCCCTAGGTCTTTTCCTTCCCCTTAAGTGTCTAACTGAGCTGTTCCATTTTGGAACAACCATAGAAGCTTGGGGCTGCGTTCTGATTCCATTGATTCTCTTGTGAATGAACGTAATCAGCACTAAGTACATTCTAGTCTGTTTCAATACCCTTTATTGGCGATGAGGTGCAGGAATGTATTGCAGTTTGTATCTTTCTGTCCTCATTTCCGACGGCAAAGTAGTCATGAGGAGACAGACATAACTATGGTAATTGAACCGTGAATGCTACGCAATTAAGCCAATCAGATGTGCCCATTCTCAAAATCTGGTCCAAAATAGTGCTGTGTATGATGCATGCCTGCGTGAATAACCATGTATCCCTGCTCCTAATTCAGAAGACGAAAAAGTGTGACTATAGTTTTGAGAAAAATCGGACGACAACAATAAACAGGGATGCAAAACGGCAACACACACAACATTCAACTAACGCTTCAAGACAAAAGCTGAGCAGACTTGGCTCAGAGGTTACTCACGTGCAAAGAATCGATTGGTCCTCTCGATCTGTGGAAGAGAGAGAGAGATGGGGAGGAAGGGAGGGAGGGAGGGAGGGAGATGGGGAGGAAGGGAGGGAGGGAGGGAGAGAGAGAGAGAGAGAGAGAGAGAACACAGTGTCAGCATTTAACATCATCAACCTCCAACGACCAATGCGAAAAGATGGAAATTGGATATTCTTAAAAATGTTCTTGATGAAAATAAGGCAGTGACCACAATAAAAACATCATGCCAAAACATCTTCTAACAAAAATTAGGTTGTGTACCAAATTCACTACTGACTGAAGATTATAGCCTAAATGAAAAGAAAAGTTGTTCCGACACAAACTAGCCAACTTTTACTGAGCTTGTGAGGCTGTCCTCAAAAGACTGCGATAATACCCTAAGCTAGCTATCCCTTCAAAAACAGGTTGCGTGTGATTATCCGCCAGAAAGGAATGGAACTGCATTTCTCTGAACACCCAGTCTTCAGAAACGTCACAGGTGTTCTGAAGCATACAAAATGGAGGCTATCTTTGAAAGGAAGGCTGCGTGGTGCCAAACCTCTGCATCACAGAGATAAGGGTGACGGTGGTGTGTCAGGATCGGGGAGGCGAGGGGACCGAGGGAGGGGTGCCGGGAGTGCTGAAAGGTATTCGCCACGACATCGCTACCATTTGTGAAACCAGGCGCAGTGATATGATCTAACCCGTGACCCCTTCACTTTTTCCACATTTTGTTGTGTTGTAGACCCAATTTAAAATGGATTAAGTTAAAAGAGTTTGCCATCAATCCACACACTATACCCCAGAATGACAAAGCGAAAACACGTTTTTTGAAATTTCAGTAAATTTATCAGCAAAAATGTCATCAACAAATCACTCAATAAGAGTCCATCTTAATGCAAGGGTAATAGTTCATGTAATTTTGGAATTAATATCTTTGTTTTTATAGGGTCTCTGATTTGCATAGGAATGTGTCTAAAAACCTGTTTTCGCTTTGTCATTCTGGGGTATTGTGTGTGAACCGATGCCAAATTCGTTTAATTTAATCCATTTTAAATTGAGTCTACAACACAACAAAATGTGGAAAAAGTGAAGGGGTCTGAATACTTTCCGAAGGCGCTGCAGATCAGGGGAAATAGACCACTGCCACCAAAAGGCTATCTTCCCTCGTACTCACAGGTCCCTCTTTATACCTGTGAGTAATTCACCATATGATAAGCATGCTAACTGTCCTTCAACTCCCTGTAGAGAAAGACCCGTAGGCAGAGCAACGAAACCTGGTGCCGAACTGTAACAAAACCTCCGGACATGCAGCATCTCTGTTACTGGGGAGCTGCTGATGAGAGAAACACAGCCCTCTGGCCTGGCAGGCCGTCACGGTGATTTACAGTGAGGAAGCGGAGAGGGAGAGAGAAAGCTTCGCTGGTTTAATGACCTGACAGACGGGCAGGAAGGACCCATCTAAAGTGACCGTAAACGCACTCACGCACATGCACACACGCGCATGCACACACACGCATGCACACACACGCATGCACACACGCATGCACACACGCATGCACACACACACACACGCACACACACACACACACACACACACACACACACACACACACACACACACACACACACACACACACACACAAACTCACATGCACACATGATGTAATCGGTTGAATGGGGGCCTATTGGCGAATCAGAGAGCCTCCTCGGGGAACAGGACTGTCAAGTTGCGTTTCGACTTGATCGGCCTAACTCAAGCGGAGTCTGCTAATTTCTAACTTGCGATGTGCTGGACTGGTTGCTGCAGACCAACACCGTAGAGTGCTGACGGGGGGGGGGGGGGGGGGGGGTCTAGTAATGCGATGCGTTGCATCTTCTCTTGCTAATGGGCTTGATGATTGTGCTCTTGTCTTACACACTTAAAATCCTCCATCGCCATTACCAGAGTGACCGCACAATAAAACACCAGTTAAAAACCTTTGGTCCGCCGCGCTTGAAGAACCGTCAGAGAGCTTTTACAGGGTTTACGGTACTTCATACAGTACGGTTCACGTTTGGCGTACGCGTCTCCCTTCATCTGTCCCTGCCATGTGGACCCGTGTGTAATCCAGCCGGGCCAGACCGCAGCCAGCCAGAGGAATGGGGGTAATAGAGTATTAGGACAGCGTGTCCATTAGTGTCGTCTGTGGAGGGGAGCCCATTACAGGGACAGTAGGAGTGAACGGGGAAGACTGGAGAGACAGCCATGGAATTAGAATGAATAGAACGGACATACAGTATCAAACGGTTGGAAGGACTGGAAGTAGGGCTGGCAAGGACCTCCTGATGTGATACGTACCACGATACAGGGCCCACGGTACGGTACTATTGCGATATACACTGCATAGGGCGATACATTGCGTTACTCTACATTTATTTACTGACAATGTAAAAAAGGTAAAAAATAAATAAATAAAAAAGGTAGAAAAAAAGGATTATCGATGCAGTATCGTGAAAAATAATCAGTGATAAAGATAAAATATAATCAGCTGCATCGATTTCATTGCACAGCCCTGAAACTGGAAGCCAGGCCTTTTCCCAGAGTACACCCAAAGATGGGCATCGGACTGTCCAACCACCAGAGAATGTTGACTTTGAGACGCATTTGAAAATGGAAATGTCCAATTAAACCCAGGCCTAATGATTCTACGCCCTTTTCCCCCCTGGGCCTCCGCGCTGGGGCCTCCGCGCTGGGGCCTTCGGCTCGCCAGCCTAAGCACTCAGCAGCAGCAGCAGCAGCAGCAGCAGCAGCCCAGCTGGGTACGATTACGGCGCAATTTTAATCCGGTAGAGCAATCGGGAGATTCAACCTTCTACTTGGAACAGCTTCGTCTCCCCATCTCGTGCAGCAGGACATCTGATTCGATCAGTTTCCCGACAACAGAGTAGCGTTTCGCTCCGCAGAGTTAATGGGTCGGAAATAGATTGTGGTCGTTTAGCCAAACGAGCTGTAGCGCTCACACACAGATATCAGGAGGTACGGTGTACGGTTCCTGGCCATG
>NC_139676.1:12697645-12705145 GCF_951799395.1 Argentina silus
GCCTGCATGAAGGAGAGGCAATGGAGTGCAAACACTCTCCTCAGAAAGACCAGCCCCCGAGATCACTGTTGCTGTTAACAAAGTGGCTCTGAAGGGGACAAACTTCAGAAGACCAGTTTAATGTAAATAGGGATGTAAGGCCTACACAACAAACCAACTGGGCCGTGTAGATAATGAAGACTAATCGTCGGGCCGGACACAAAGCTACGTCTATTTTTTTAATGTATATTTTAGGGCATTTCTGCTTTATTGGGATAGAGACAGTAGAGATTGACAGGAAGGATGGGTGAGAGAGAGGAGGGATGACATGCAGGATATGTCGATGGCCAGAATCGAACCAGGGACCTTGCGATGATATGGTATGCGCCTTAGTGTGCTACGCCACTGAGCACCCCAAACTGCATCTATTTGACGAGTCAATGAAACAAAATATGGGTTCTCTTTGCAATCTCGGAGAGTTGAAATGTCACAGTTAGGCTGGACTTCACTGCTCACTGCTCGTCATCATAGATACATGGATTAGATTGGATTACATAGATATTCACGGATTAGGGATTAAACAACAAGTAAAGTTTAGTGTTGAGGGACACACGGCTCCCATAGCTATATCTGGCTACTGGACTCCACACCACCCCCAGACTAAAATGAAGATCATTGTCGGCTGGCTCCTGACGTAGGGGAACTCCCAAGAGGTCACGAGACAGAGGCGCGGGGGGGACAGGGCCCTGCTCACATCGGGGCCGGACTGCTTCCCTATGACTGACCCCCCCCCCCTTTGGATCCCCCCACCCATCACCCCCCCCCACCCCTCCCCCAACCGGATTAATGCAGCGACCAACTCATTCCAAGCATTCCAGCGCCAGTCCAAATCCCTGCCAGCCACAAGCATCTGTGCACTCTGGGCCAGCCTGGGACAATCTATTGTGTGGATAACGCCTACACTGACCATACTGTGTACATAGACAAGTACCTGACCAATGACAAAACCTACCATATGACCCTATACCATATTGATAACTACCTGAACGTATACAAATCACCTATACTGACCATACTGTGTATATGGACAGCTACCTAACCAATGTAGAACACACCTACCATATACTGACCCTAAACTATACAGATAACTACCTGAACATTTTGAAATCACCTACACTGACCATTGAGTATATGGACTGCTAACGGTTTAAATTCAGAAACACAACCTAACCAAACTGTCTACCTGACATAAACTAAGTACTAATGGGATTTAATGCTGTGTGAAGGACCACGTCTAACATCATAAATAACATCTAGAACTTTCTGACAGTTAGGCTAGGCATAGTAATCCAGCAAGCTGAAACTAAGACTTTGTGAAATTGGAGAGTTTCATATAGTCTATAGTGTTCTGGGAAGCATGGAAAAACCAACTGCCATTAAAGCATTACAAATGGCTTGGGACTGTTTATTAGTATAACACGTCAGAGCAGTTACACTTGGGCCTGACTCCAGTAGTGCTTAAGGGCTGAGTAAATGCACACTGCAGTTATGTTCTCAATGACATACAGCACTTACAGTCATACGCCAACCCATATCCCCTCTCCCTTATGGTCCCCGGCGAAACTCAGTTTGACGTGAAACAGCCGACAGGCGGTCAATAGGGGTTCGGACGTCTGGTCACTGCTAACTGTCATCTGTGCTTACAGCGGTCGAGATAACACTCGCACTGCCAAACACGCTTGCAGTGGTTGCTTGTCACTGGGGAGCTTAGGGAGACAGTGATACATCCCATAATAACGCATCTATTCAAACATCACGGTGGCAGGCCATCTGATATGGGCAGAAGTGGGAACCTGTTTGAATGGTTTCAAAATACACCTTTCTTTCTCTCTCAATGGCCTGACATGAATTGATTGATGAAAGCATTGCAGTGGTAAGCTTGCCTCGACCAAGTCAATAACGTTATATCTGCGATAACTACAAAGAAGGGAGGAAAAAAGGAAGGAAATAGGAGGGAAGGGAGTAAGGGAGGATTTTCTAAATATTATCTTGAGGGCTCAGCAACTGACATGAAGACAGAAAACAAAATGCAGATCCAAGCGAATATCACGTTTCCTGAGAAATGGTTCCTCAGAGGGGTAATGTGATAGGTGGATGAATCATCCTGGGAGTTAACTTTCTGACAGGGGATCTGGATATTTATTCAGCACATTGTTTATGTGATCCGGACCACGGCACTTGGTACATGTTTAGGAAATCTGTGGTTATAATTTTCCTCAAGTGTAACATAAATGACGGGTGACAGGTTCTGGACATCGGCCACCGCAGCAAGGATGGGGAGTGGAGAGGCGGGAGGGAAAGAGAGGGAGAGGGAGAGGGAGAGAGAGAGAAAGAAAGGGCAAGTGACAGGAGAAGAAAAGGGAGAAAAAAGAGAGGGAGAGAGAGAGAGAGAGAGAGAGAGACAGAGAGAGAGAGGGAAAGAGAGAGAGACTACAGGCTATTTCACAGGGTAAATTCCTGTCATCCTGGTATAATGTTAATAAAAAAGTCCAGTGATCCTCTGAACTTGGCACTGACACAGTTCAACTCCGACAAAAACGTACTACTGCACCTCATTTCAAACGGGTTTCCACCCCTTTGTAGCAACTTTCTGCAGCTACTAATTCTACTTACTACTATACTTCAACAAGGTTACTGTATCGGGGACGTACCAAAGCCCTGGGGACATTGTGCAGGGGTTCATTTGGGCCATCTCTGCCAGAGCCAATCCACCCGGGATGACACGGCTGAGAGGAATTCTTACTGTAAGCCACGGCACACCGAGTACTTCTCAGCAGTGACTCTGGCCTGGAGAACAGCACCAGCTGTCCAGAGTGAGCCGGCGAGGCCAGGCGACCGCTTGCACCACCACACAGGAATTTGGCGTGTAGCTGTTTGACGTGACGTTTCATTAGTCACACGGACTGCAAGCCCAGATTTGACCTCAGCGCTAGGCCGCAATGGCCACACGCTGGCCCTTTCAGAACACCAGGGACTGCATTCCTCAAAATGGCCAAAGCTTGGACCGAGCCAAGGCCACGATGACCAAGCACAGGGGGCAAGGGAGGGCCACGGTGGAAGGGACCAGGTTGGCTGCATTGGGACTGCATTGAGACTCTTAATGAGTGTTAATTACAATATTACTCAGGTAATTACAATGTTATTACACAGGTGCAATGGGTAATTCATTAATTTAGAGTACACAGTTGGCTTTATACCAGGACAGATATCAGGAAACAGGCAGGTCTTGGCCTCTTGGTGTCCCTATGAGACTTCCTTCCTCCCACACCCGCCCAGGGTCAGCCTTCCCTCATTCACCCAGAGGAGCCATACGGCAAGCAGCCCAATGGCCACTCTCAACCTTCCCTTCCCCTACGTAGTCTAATGGTAGATGGAGACAGGGTTTGAAGAGAAATCGTTACATTCTGTAAGGAAAAATAATGAAAGAGATAAAATATTGACCCCTCCATTTGGTCACCGTGAGAGGGCACTTAAACGTTCAAGGGGAATGGATTAGCCAGGCCATAGCTTCTGGGAAGTGGTACAGAGTACAGTAACATTTCAAGTGGAGCTGCCCGCTGGAGGTCAGCTGTTTCAGAGTCCCAGAGGGGAGGCGCAGTGTGCTGCGTCGTGCCCGGCCTGCAGTGTGGATCTCCAGGGAAAACAGAACAGCTGGACCTCTGTCTGGGGGTCGCAGTCTCTTGGCTCACTCTGCTGTAGAGAGTCCCCAGGGTCATTCTGGCAGCTGGAAACATCTAAGCACGTAACATACTGGTATTTGAGGGGCCGGGGAAATAAATGCACTGTTGGTAGAATGAGCTCAAGCCAAGAAGCCATAGGGAAATTGCGGAGGAAATGGAGAAATTGTACCACAATTTTATATTTGAAGAAAAGGCCCAGCAGGCACTGTTTTCAGCTATTAGGGTAATTAGGGTCTTGTGGTACGGGAAATGAGCAGATTGGTACAACTAAAAACAATCAGTTCACTTATTCATCGAGCATTAAGCATCAATAAGTCGGTAGGCCCGCATCTGTTCAATGTTGCCCCAAGACAGGGAGCCTAAAAGAGGAAACACACCCCAAAAAACCAAACAGTTCAGAAAAACGGTGATCAAGCCAGAATTTCGTAGCTCCCCTCAGTATCCCTTTGAAAAGTAGCGCGACTATTTTTCCAATAGATTAACAATAATCTCTGTGAGCTCAAGTGTGTTCCAGAACTCTCGGGATGGACAAGCTGAGAGGCTCGGCACAAAGCCTGGGATTCAGTTCAAAAGAACTTTGGCCATGAAACCCATTACTGCTTGTTAGAAGTGCTTATTGGTACCAGGTGGACCAAGGAAGGGGCTGCATCGGGTCCAAGAGTATCAACTGTACAGTACAGTCACATTGTCATAATGACAGGTCACAATCGTACATTCCTAACAGTCTAGACCAAATGTATCCTTCTCCTTGAGGTTTCCATGGGACTTTTCTTTGCATTTCTTGATCTTCTTTGCATTTCTTGATCTTTTGAGACTCAAAGACAAGGATTAAACTCTACTTCGCACGCCACAGAAGAAGAATCATTTTCACATGTGACGGGAGAGGCTCCTGTGAGACAACTAAAGAGTTCTGGAAGATAGATCTGACGGGACTGGACCTCATGGACCGGACCAAACTGAAGAGTCAACACTCCTGATGGCTGAAATCCCCCCTTCAATCTTCCAAACAAAGCCTTGCTGTGTTGAGCAACTGAGCACTGGGGGGACACTATCACTGGTCCATTCCACTGTTGGACTCCCCATGCTGACACAGCCAATTCTTCTTCCCAACACATGGTTTCATTCAAGAGAACATCAGCATTTCCTAAACTAGGGCTAGCCTACACGTTCCAGAAATGTTAAAATTAGCCCCTTGTAACTCGCTGGACACTGTCAGCGCAGCAGAGCAACGAGTCAGGGGAGATTATGGAAAGTATCTGGAGAACTAATCAATGGCAGATGTCTGCTGCAACTGATGATGGGGGAGGCCCGGCCCGGTCGCACAACCGGGTCTTTGTAAAATGACATCTAATTTAACCCTTCCATCTGGGCATGGACTGGCATCTCAGAAATGTCGGGCTAATTACCGGCCCACTGCGAGGTTTAACACACCCCTTAGCGATTACCTTCATTGGACAATCTGGACGACATAACTGGATGAGGATGCGAGACCGCACTGGCTACAAACTGTAAATGAATAACGGTTCCCGGCCTCTTCCGCATGGCTGAAATATAATTATGGATGTCCAAAGGGTGTTACGACACAGTGTCATCACAGCGTCACTTGAGCGATGCAATCATTGCACCGAGATAACGCTACCCCCACTCTCCACCCCCCACCCCCAGCCTCCACCCACCACCCCCAGCCTCCACCCTCAGCCTCCATCCACCACCCTTAGCCTCCACCCACCACCCCCAGCCTCCACCCACCACCCTCAGCCTCCAACCACCACCCCCAGCCTCCACCCACCACCCTCAGCCTCCACCCACCACCCCCAGCCTCCACCCTCAGCCTCCACCCACCACCCTCAGCCTCAACCCATCATATCCATAACGCTCTTTAGCGATCCAGTGACATGTTTTCACACGATCATGGCAGACAGACACTAACGCCAAATCTATACAGCTGGATGGCCACTGAACTGAATCAGGTTATGGACTTGCTTGGGGGATGGGGTAGTGGGAGGAAACCTGACAGCAGCAGCAGCAGCAGCTGGCTTCCACTAATCTCCAACCTACAAACCTCCTTAGGACACAACACTGCTGGTTTACTAAGGTTTGGTTGGTTTGGCTAAGCTGCTACCACCACTGGCCAACTTGAATAACCGCGTGTAGGCACAAAGGACAGACAGTGTCTTGACGTGTCCTTTCATGACTAAATGGGTTTATTATGGTTGAGACGTGGCTCCCCTATTAAATGGGTGAAATGAAGCAAAAACACAGATGTGGTTTTGATTTGAAAAGGGCACTCATTCCCAAGTCCCCGGGCCCCCCACCCATGATTTACCCATGCAGATGTAATGGTGTGAGAGGGCCGGAGGGTGTGCGAAGGAGGGTGTAAGAGTCGGGGGAAGCCATGGGACCAGCTTAACACAAGCAGGGCTTCCAAACAACAATAACATTGTGACTTTGTGAGTACGCGTTTGTGTGAATGTGCAATGTCCTGGATGCTGGAATCACCACATAAAGAGGTCAGGCAAGCAAGGCAGGGCAGCTCAGGCAGTAATTCATAATCTTTGGAGAGGACCTTCAAAGGGGGGGTTGGAATGGGAGGGGGGGGTTCAAGACTGAAATTGAACACCCTTGGAGGAGCTTCCCTCAGTACTGACACTAGGCAGGGCCTGATGCGACCGACCGACCGACCGCCCAGTTCGTCGCAACCCCCACTGGCCGGCCCTTGCAGGGCAAACACACAAAGGCCCTATTGTGCTGCACAATGCAGGTCACCCTCTCTCTGCTCTCGCTGGTCTGGTCT
Organism: Argentina silus; assembly: GCF_951799395.1. Taxonomy (NCBI): domain Eukaryota; kingdom Metazoa; phylum Chordata; class Actinopteri; order Argentiniformes; family Argentinidae; genus Argentina; species Argentina silus. Next base: position 12,704,159 of record NC_139676.1, read on the forward strand.
GATCTGATCCCAGCCACAGCTCTCAGGCCATACAGCTGCCTCCCTCTGTGGTCCTCTGTGGCTCAGTTGGTAGAGTATGGCGCTAACAGCGCTTAGGTTGTGGGTTTGATTCCTGCTGGGACCATGTACACTGAAATGTATGCACTCACTGCAGTGTAAGTTGCTTTGGATAAAAGCCTCAGCTAAATGGCATATATATATATAGCTGCCTCCCACTTATGAGGTGCTGATGTAGCAGAGAGACAATTCTTGCAGACACACCTCCAGTTTCTGCTTGGAGATGCCCAGAATGACAGCAAGATTATGTACTCCAAAAAAATCCCATCAAATTAACAAATTGTAAACTTTGAATAAGATGGACAGGATTTTAATGAGTGAATTTTAAGACGCAGGACTCGTCAAAGAGACTCCAGGGATCCTGGCAGTTAGCCGGGAATAGATATTGAAGGAAAGCAAAGGAAAAGGATTATGGAACGTGTGGTTTGAAAGCAGTGATAGGTTACTGGCATATGGACGTTGGAGATAGTGAGTGAAGGGGGGGGGGGGGGAGATAAATCAGGCCCCCGTCACTCCATTTTACCACTGATGTGAGGAGCAGAGCCTAGACACACTAGAAGCAGCGAGGGAGAGTTTGATGGCAAAGGCATGGAAGATTTATGACAAGGGAAAAAACAACTGGGCCAGTGAGAATGGTAAATTGGGTTACCATCTCATATCTTATCTCTGCTTATCTGATAGGGATTCAACTGTCAGCACTCCTGGAATCAGATGTGATGCCACGAGAGAGAGCTGCTGTGTGGATTTCTCTTTACTGAACACTGGCAGTGGCAGATCACAGCAGTTGGACTCTGGTGGATTCCCTTCACTGCGACGAAAGGCTTTGGGTCTCGGATGCTGAGATTTCGATGTCGAATGTTTTATTGGTGCTGACTGACACCCCTTCTCCAAAGCAAAGTGTGCTGGAAACCATATATACTGAAAAATTCA
>NC_139676.1:12710145-12715145 GCF_951799395.1 Argentina silus
CTAGATCCCAGCCAAGGAAGCTGCTTGCCTCTGTCTGTTTCTTTCCGGCGCGGAAGAGCACTGTACCCAGAGAGAGCGCTGTAACAGCTGAGGGGGGGGGGGGCGCCTCCGTGGAGGGGGGGGGGGGAGGAGGAGAGCCTGCCTGACCTGGCTCTCTCAACGCAGCACGTTACCCAGAGAAGCTGGGGTAGCTAACAGAGAGGGGAACTCTGACACAGTTGACAGGGTTCCCAGTTCTCCGGAAATGTCCATGCAAGTAGTAACCCCCCCCCCCCCTCACACACACACACACACACACACACAATCCCCATCCCCCCCGACCCAAGCGGATCATAGCAACAGCCAAGATTCCATCCATAGACAGAGGGGTTTTTCGAGAAACATAACCCCCCCCCCCCCCCCCCCACCCTGTGAAGTCCAACCCTGTGCCACTCCATTTGTATGTATCATATGATAGTGAAAGGAGGCATAATCAAGTTGGTTATGAGAGGGATCTAGCCTCAGAGAGAAAGGTTGGATCGCTCTGAGCAGTGGTTTCAACAGCGCAACATCTTGGTCTACGAGTGGGTGGAGACCCGCAGAGCAACAGTGCAGAGGACCAGTGCAGAGCAAGCAGTTCTGCTCTGCCTACACAGTACGGACATGAGTGTGTGTGTGTGTGTGTGTGTGTGTTTGCATATAAACGTGTGTATAAATGTGTATACAAGCGCGTGTGTGTGTGTGTGTGTGCATGTGTGTGTTTGCGTATAAACGTGTGTATAAATGTGTATACAAGCGTGTGTGTGTGTGTGTTTGTGTGTGTGTGTGTGTGTGCATGCGCGCATGAGAGCACACACATCCCTGCTTCATAGTTATCCAAGCTGGCCTCTAACCAAGCTGAGGTCTGAGGCAGGAAAGGAGTGGTTGGAGTCCTGTAGGAGGAAATATTTTCTTGATAAAGATTCTTTTGAAAAAACATATTTTCTGCAATGGTTTCAATTGGGAACAGAGAGAGTCTCCGTGTTCCAAGAAAAGCCAGGCTTAATAAGAACAGTGAGGGTCCACAGACGAATCCAATATACAATGACTATCAACCCAACGCCTTTGAGGCCTGAGGCCTTCTTCCCAATATCCCAGCCTGTACGTTCTGCACTGTAACTGTACAAAACGAAATGTAAAAGGTTACGTAAACAGCTTTAACGACAACGTCACGTTAAACCTCCAAAGCTAATACTTCCCCACGGCTACCCAGTGGTTGAATGACCAGACGATGGCAGGCAGAGGAAGCAAGAGATACAACAGAAGAGAGGACAAAGACATGTAGACATGCGGTCCTCTGTGGCTCAGTTGGTAGAGCATGGCGCCAACAACGCTCAGGTTGTGGGTTTGATTCCCGCTGGGACCATATACACTGAAAAATGTATGCACTCACTGCAATGTGAGTCGCTTTGGATAAAAGCGTCAGCTAAATGGCATATGTCTCCTAAGAGGAGGGCGGCGGTTGAAACAAACTTGACGTGGAGTTATTTTCTAATCAAGTGCCGTGACGGCAGTTTCCAACTGGAGAGCTGGTTAAAAATGCCGGTTATTCAGAGACAGCTGTTGCTTATCAGCAGAGACAAAGGCTCCCTGTCGTGGCAGTAGTACTGTAAGTATGTGACTCAGCATGGGCCTCCCTGGCTGGCTGGTTTCAGATCAGGCGCATTGGCAAGGAGCCATCGATTGGGGTTGCAGTGGCGCTGCACGGATTATTAGTTCACACAAAAAACCACCTGGATTAGGTGTATGGCATCTCCAGAACCACATGCATAAGGTATGAGCACACCTGGATAGAGCTAAGTGGTTAACATCTCAGGAACCGCTTGATGATATGTATTATTTAGCAATCTTCTGATGCCCGGCTACAAACGCGGGCGACTTGGAACACAACCATTACCGGTGGCCAGATGGGGCTGTCAGGCGGGCCTTTCAGGCAGCACCAGGCCTAACTAAAGCCTGGAGCTTTCCTAGGAATCCCAACCCAAGCCAGGGAGGGTGTGGACGGGGGGGGGGGGGGTTCCGAGTGGAGGCCTCCTCTGTGCAGTAACTATGACAACAGTCAGGGCACGGTCGGAGGCTCCCCAATAGCATAAGAGTCTTATGAGAGGGGACAGGGTCACAGGAGGCTTATGAAGCCCATGGGAAAATAATGACATTTTCACACACATCAGCCAACCATGGCCTTTAAGGGCAGGTCCTCGCACACGAATTGTTCGTAAAAAAAAAAAAAAAAGATTTTGCACAAAATAGAATACTGATAATCCCACACCTAACTGTGAGAGAATAAAAGCTGTTTCATTAACATTCCAAAATGACCTCATCCCCTAAGCTCTCCTGCCTGCCTCCATCCCAGGAACCTGGGGGAGATGAAACCACAGGAATAGCCCGACTCCAGCAGCCAGCAGCCAGCGGCCGGCCCTTCCCTCCCTCTCCCTGGGTCTCAGGTGGCCCCATAAACTCTCCATCTAGGCTATTCCAGGAATGCATGTCACAAAGTGGGTCATAATCACAGGGGAGAGATCATAGGCTGCTTATATGGGACATTCTATTTGCATTCTATGGGACATTTCTTTCTGCTAATCCACTGAAGCCCAGGGGTACGGTGGAGTAATGGGCAAATGGTTTTTGGTCTCTTTGGATGAGGTACCGGAGGAGCATGTGCAATAACACAAACCGCCCAACTCCATTAATATACTATTACTAATGTACCATGTAACTGTTGCTGTTACTATGTAATTACAGAGTTATTACACAGGTATAGGGGCAGCAGCATAAAGTGTGAAATAACACCCATAATACTCACATAGATGAGGCCGGAGTAGTATCGGTCCTTCAGGTTGTGCAGCACAGACGCCTCGTTCAGGCAGGTAAGCTCGGCCATGTCCTCCACCTTGTTGAACTTGGGCGGGTTCATCTTCTGGATGTCGTCCTTGTTGACCATGGCCTTCTTGCCGTTCTCCGCCAGCTCCACCACGCACTCGTCCCCCCGCTCCTCGCGGATGCTGGCCGCCTCGAAGCCGTTGCGCTCCGAGGGGATCCAGACGAGTTTCTTGGCGGTCCAGTCGGCCTGGGTGGCCGGGTTGTAGACGACAGCGCGGTCCACAAACAGGTACCGCTCGGGGTCCTCCTGCCCGCTCCGCTGTGCCATCTTGCTGGGATCCAGGTACCACAACACGACAGGCCGCCTGGAGGGGAGGAGAGACCAAGAGATACGGGGGATCAGAGACGCACGGGGACTGGAGTCACATATACAGACAGACACACAGACACAGACACAGACACACACAGACACACAGACAGACACAGACACAGACACACACACACACACACACACACACACACACACACACAGGTTCGGAGATGGGAAGTTGAGTCACTCTCTCACTCTCTCTCACACACACACACACACACACACACACACACACACACACACACTCACTAACACACACACACACAGGCACGCACACACAGAAGAAAGAAATTCCACAGTCCTCCATTCCACCAGTCCAGGCTTCATTATACGCTCCCTCACAGACCACTGGCAGCTTCTGTACCATTAACTAATGTTTACACAGGGTGATTATGCCTATGGACTAATGTAAACAGTCTGGAGGAGTGAGTCTGAGGTGGGCAACATGCCCAGATCCTGGTGATAAGTGTCATGCGATTGTTGGCAGTGATATGACGACGCCAGAGGCTAAAATTTAATGAATGTCTGTGACATGACGATGACCTAGCCATGTGATTTCACACATGTGAATGAACAGAGGGACCGTTATCTGACATCAAAGAAAGAAAGAAAGAAACTTGACTGTCAAACGGGTGAAGCTTGCCGTGGAGGGGAAAATAAAGTGTTTGTCTCACATGACGCTCAAGGGCTTGTCACTCGACTTCGCAAGCAAGCTTCAGATGCTTGCTGTGATGGGATACTTATAATACGTGCTGGTTAAACACGAATCTGGGTCAGGTCACAGGATGGAGCTGAGGATCAGAATGGAGCTAAGCGCGCTGCCGTGCCACTGAATCCCCGCTCTGCGTCTCAGAGAGCCGCTATGATATCATACAGACAGCCATTGCCCTACCACACAAGGAGGCCCTTTCGTTGCTAATGGCTAAATAAACTGCAGCTTTGATTACCAAAATAAGATACTGTTGGTCATGTCAACTATGACACTTGCTCTGGCTGTGACTGGCTCAAATTGGCTCAGAAATCTTCCTGGTAAACAGCATTTGGTTGAGATGAGACATTATTTAACTTTCACAGGCGACCTTGTGTTCATATTCAACAGCGGTGTGATTTGAGTTGACAATGAAACGCACATAAACCGTAGAGGATACTTTAACTGTTAATCAATAGCAAACGTATCGGGTTCATCTTCACAGCATCAACAGGAGTTTGATGCGGTTGTTGTACTGGCCGGCCTCCTCACGCAGCGAGCATGCACCATCACCATCACTGGGTGTGGGTGGCTAAAACGTTTAGCTCAGGAGAAATGCATGCATTTCCCCCCCAAATAACGTATATACTTGTTTAACGTTGAGAAAATGATAACTTCTTAAAATGTAAAATAATATCTAAAGCGTTCTAGAAGATTCCACTGAACAATGTAGCCTGTTAGCCTGGTGGCAGTGGCTAGCAGGCAGGCAGGCAGGCTTGGTCCTGCACCGTTGAAAAGTCATGGTACAATAATCCGTTAGCCAGCCTCTCCGGCATCCCTCACAAAAACTACTCGAATATTTCCCTAAACTTACCTGGTGCAGTTGAGAGTGAAACTCGGAGACTTCTACGAATCGAACGTGTATCCAGCAGAATAATTTTGTATTCCTCAAAATTTATTTGAAATTTCTGCAAAAATATTTCCTTCTTTCGGCTGCTTTCTCATCAGTGGTCCACCCCCACCATCCAGCTCCTTCTCAACCGAACCCGGCACACAGCGCTTTTTCTGTTCCCGCCTCCCGGCCGCGACGTGCGGTACACCCAC
>NC_139676.1:12725145-12760145 GCF_951799395.1 Argentina silus
GGCCACTGTGGTAAGATATAAAAGCCATCTGAAATGCTCTGCTTGATTTTGTTTAATTCTAGTCCAATATATTTTGTTATATGCTTTCAGACTGTATTGACTGCTATGTGGTTATCACTTAAACTTGAACTCACTGGTGGAACAGCTAATTGGCTGATGGCTAAGTGATTGTTGGAATTAATATTCTGACAGTTCTTGTAAGGAAAAGGGATCACGTCGATTTACATTATGAAGGTGAAATTCAATAGTTTTTCCAACTCTTATACTGTTTTATTATCTTTGTTTACAGCCTGCTGAGCCGATCACACTTGTGAGCAGCACTGAGGCAGCTGAATGCTGTGGTGAGGGAGCAGAATGCTGCATCGTGGCAGATGAATGCACTGGTGGTGAGTACTTGGGGACAATACATTTTGTAGACAGTCTAATATATCATGATGAGAAAATAGGCTTATTCAACAGACACACTTTCAACATGTTTGATCTCTGTGTCAAAATAGCTACTTTGATGGATGGAGAGGGAGAGAATCAGGCACAGGAATGCCGCGGAGACCCTGCGAATTGCAGGAGCGAGGCAGACGAATGCCCTGGAGAACCTGCGGATTGCAGGAGCGGGGCGGCGGAATGCAGGAGCGAGGCGGACGAATGCCCTGGAGAACCTGCGGATTGCAGGAGCGGGGCGGCGGAATGCAGGAGCGAGGCGGACGAATGCCCTGGAGAACCTGCGGATTGCAGGAGCGAGGCCGCGGAATGCGAGGCCGCGGAATGCGAGGCCGCGGAATGCCGTGGAGGACCTGCGGATTGCAGGAGCGGGGCGGCGGAATGCAGGAGCGAGGCGGACGAATGCCCTGGAGAACCTGCGGATTGCAGGAGCGGGGCGGCGGAATGCAGGAGCGAGGCGGACGAATGCCCTGGAGAACCTGCGGATTGCAGGAGCGAGGCGGCGGAATGCGAGGCCGCGGAATGCCGCGGAGAACCTGCCGATTGCAGGAGCGGGGCGGCGGAATGCGAGGCCGCGGAATGCCGCGGAGGACCTGCGGATTGCAGGAGCGGGGCGGCGGAATGCAGGAGCGAGGCGGACGTATGCCCTGGAGAACCTGCGGATTGCAGGAGCGGGGAGGCGGAATGCAGGAGCGAGGCGGACGAATGCCCTGGAGAACCTGCGGATTGCAGGAGCGGGGCGGCGGAATGCAGGAGCGAGGCGGACGAATGCCCTGGAGAACCTGCGGATTGCAGGAGCGGGGCGGCGGAATGCAGGAGCGAGGCGGACGAATGCCCTGGAGAACCTGCGGATTGCAGGAGCGAGGCCGCGGAATGCGAGGCCGCGGAATGCGAGGCCGCGGAATGCCGCGGAGAACCTGCCGATTGCAGGAGCGGGGCGGCGGAATGCGAGGCCGCGGAATGCCGCGGAGGACCTGCGGATTGCAGGAGCGGGGCGGCGGAATGCAGGAGCGAGGCGGACGAATGCCCTGGAGAACCTGCGGATTGCAGGAGCGGGGCGGCGGAATGCAGGAGCGAGGCGGACGAATGCCCTGGAGAACCTGCGGATTGCAGGAGCGAGGTGGCGGAATGCGAGGCCGCGGAATGCCGCGGAGAACCTGCCGATTGCAGGAGCGGGGCGGCGGAATGCGAGGCCGCGGAATGCCGCGGAGGACCTGCGGATTGCAGGAGCGGGGCGGCGGAATGCAGGAGCGAGGCGGATGAATGCCCTGGAGAACCTGCGGATTGCAGGAGCGGGGCGGCGGAATGCAGGAGCGAGGCGGACGAATGCCTTGGAGAACCTGCGGATTGCAGGAGCGGGGCGGCGGAATGCAGGAGCGAGGCGGACGAATGCCCTGGAGAACCTGCGGATTGCAGGAGCGAGGCCGCGGAATGCGAGGCCGCGGAATGCGAGGCCGCGGAATGCCGCGGAGAACCTGCCGATTGCAGGAGCGGGGCGGCGGAATGCGAGGCCGCGGAATGCCGCGGAGAACCTGCCGATTGCAGGAGCGGGGCGGCGGAATGCGAGGCCGCGGAATGCCGCGGAGGACCTGCGGATTGCAGGAGCGGGGCGGCGGAATGCAGGAGCGAGGCGGACGAATGCCCTGGAGAACCTGCGGATTGCAGGAGCGGGGAGGCGGAATGCAGGAGCGAGGCGGACGAATGCCCTGGAGAACCTGCGGATTGCAGGAGCGGGGCGGCGGAATGCAGGAGCGAGGCGGACGAATGCCCTGGAGAACCTGCGGATTGCAGGAGCGAGGCGGCGGAATGCGAGGCCACGGAATGCGAGGCCGCGGAATGCCGCGGAGAACCTGCCGATTGCAGGAGCGGGGCGGCGGAATGCGAGGCCGCGGAATGCCGCGGAGGACCTGCGGATTGCAGGAGCGGGGCGGCGGAATGCAGGAGCGAGGCGGACGAATGCCCTGGAGAACCTGCGGATTGCAGGAGCGGGGCGGCGGAATGCAGGAGCGAGGCGGACGAATGCCCTGGAGAACCTGCGGATTGCAGGAGCGGGGAGGCGGAATGCAGGAGCGAGGCAGACGAATGCCCTGGAGAACCTGCGGATTGCAGGAGCGGGGCGGCGGAATGCAGGAGCGAGGCGGACGAATGCCCTGGAGAACCTGCGGATTGCAGGAGAGAGGCGGCGGAATGCAGGAGCGAGGCGGACGAATGCCGCGGTGACCCTGCGGATTGCAGGAGCGGGGAGGCGGAATGCCGCGGTGACCCTGCGGAATGCAGGAGCGAGGTGGCGGAATGCCGCGGTGACCCTGCGGATTGCAGGAGAGAGGCGGCGGAATGCAGGAGCGAGGCGGACGAATGCCGCGGTGACCCTGCGGATTGCAGGAGCGGGGAGGCGGAATGCCGCGGTGACCCTGCGGAATGCAGGAGCGAGGTGGCGGAATGCCGCGGTGACCCTGCGGATTGCAGGAGAGAGGCAGCTGAGAGCAGCAGTGGTAAGTACTTGGTGCTGATTAAATTAAGAAATGAAAAGATGAATTCAAGACACACTTTTGACATGTTACATCTCTGTGTCAAAACAGTTACTTTGATGGATGGAAGGGCATCTAAATGTTGCATTGAGTCACAGAATTGCTGCGGAGAAGCTGGAGAATGCAGCAGAGAGGCAGCTGAGAGCAGCAGTGGTAAGTACTTGGTGCTGATTAAATTAATTAATTAATTAGTCTTAATTCAACAGACACACTTTTGACATGTTACATCTCTGTTACAAAACAGTTACTTGATGGATGGATAAACTAAGATCAATAAACTAAATATGTTTTATTCTATTTTTTCAGATCCTGGAGATGGAAAGAAGAAGAAGAAGAAGAAGGGACAAGTTCGAGGATTCTTCAGGCGTCTAGGGAGGATCCTGACCTGCTCCACTGGCCTCCCTAAAGAAGATTAAAATGAGCCCTTACCCCCAGCACAGAAAAAATGACCAAAAATAAACTAATATGGATTTTGATGATCGACATTGTGAATTCGTACATTTTTACAGAACATGCTAATTGCAATTCTGCACTTGATTACACTTGATAAGAGAGGATTTTCTATTATCAATGATACTAATCTGGTACAGATCCACTGCATCATCTTCATAACACACCAAGTTATTTCAGATACAGTATGTTGCATAGTAATGTAGATCAGTGGAGGCTGGTGGAGGTAGAAATCGGAGGACACGCTCATTGAAATGCATGGAATGGAGTAAGAAATGGTATCAAACACATGTGTTTGATGTATGTTTTATACCATTCCTTATTCCATGCATTACAATAAGCCCATCCTCTGATTTCCACCTCCACCTGATCAGGTTTTGATCAATGCTGTTCAGAGAATCTCTGTGGAATGGACCAAAAGACTGAGCCTCACCCTGCCACTGGGGGGCGATAGTGGAGGCCTTACCCCATTACCCCCTCTGACTAAAACCCTTTTTTGAGTTTTTAATGAATGTTCTGAAAATACGTTTACTGTGAAACTGCTAGAAAATAAAATAGCCATGCAGAAACTGTGCAGAAACTGCCACATGCAGAACTGTTAACACTCCATGCTACCTGCAGTGTTAAATTATTGTGTGACAAACAAACACATTTGAGAGATAAATATACAGTTTGAGTCCTGTCAGATTAAATGTCAAAGTTTCTGCATCACCTGCGTCACACGCACACACACACACGCACACACACACGCACACGCACACGCACACGCACACGCACACACACACACACACACACACACACACACACACACAGTGATGAGAGAAAAAATAGGATGTTTTTATTTGTGTTGTCTATTTATGAATTGTGAGCTGTAAACATCAGCTTGCAAATAAGCCTTCTGTCCTTTTCATTGTGTTCTGTCTGAGAGACAGGATTATAGAGCTCTGCTTTATGGATGATACGCCCTTTACTGTGGAAAGCTATCCAAATGCTGCACGTTGGGTCTTGTAAAGGCAGAAGGAGCATTTAAAGAGTTTTTGAGAACCTATTGTAGCAGGTAGGACCTTAATTGGTCCACCATGTGTCAAAATGTCATTGGCTGGGTAATTTCCTCCGTGCCCTATTTAAAGCTTTGTAATCAGGCATTTGGAGAGACGATTTACGTGGGGTCCTTACCATGTGTGTGACAATTGTTGTAGGTGGTTGGATGTGTCATGATGTTATGTTTGAGAACATTGCATTTTGTTTTGTTTTTTATAGAAAATGCTTAAATTCATTGTATGATGTAATGATTCTAAAAGTGTACTAATATATTCCCTAGGGAAAGCAAGTTGTGGGCTGGGGTTCTGTCAGCATGTGTCTGAGAAGGAGCACTTTATTTTGTATATTTGAAGCAACATCATTGAGTTTTAAATGAGAACTAACTCCGGGTTTCTGCCTCTTCAGATAATCGCTATGCCTGCCGCTGTTCTTTTCCTTGTTTGTTTGAGACAACGTTCATTTTGACGTCTTTCGTTAAAGCCACTTCCCAGCTGGAGTTTCAGTTTGATAGTGACAACTTTAATTTTAAAGAACATTTTCAACTTCATAACTCAACCTGCTTTATTGAGAATCCTAGAAGTGAGGTTGATATACCGGTGATGGTTATCCTACTGGTATTGCAGTGTGCAGTGAGTTCCCTAAGTCTTCCGTCCCTCACTTGTGCTTTTGTACTACTGGTGCAACTGTGGGAATGTTTGAAAACCGCATCCATTGAAAAGGAAACACTTACCATTGCTCTTCATATTTCAAATTAGAGTAAAACCATCTTCTATCATTTATTGGGTAGGCCTGTGTTTGGGAAACCCAGAGCATTACGGAGCTCCTGCATTGACCAAAGGGTGGCGTTGTTGAGCATGAATGTTAATTGACATTCTGTTTGATATGCCCTAATGGTCACATCTCCAGTATTCCAAGAAAACGATGTTCTGAATGTATTATCAAGTACATAACACTTTGATCTCTTACCAGTCCATTTGACACCCCCAACTGAAACAGAACAAGTGGAAAAAATCACATTCAACATCTGACCCTGAAAGAGCCACACCATTTATTTATATATATATATATATATATATATATATATATATATATATATATATATATATATATATATATATTCATTATTCCATTGGATTAATGTCAGCTCATGTTCAATTTCCCCCTCGGCCACCATGTTACGCCCCAGTTTCATTCTCTGTCGGCAGAATTAATGTAATAGGAAGAAAGTGGTTATTAGGCCACAATGCAGCCTGAGAGAGATTTTCAGTCAGGCACTGCTTGGGGGCAACCTGAACAAGGCCCTGCTGTGCCATTCTGTCTTCTAAATCCTCTTGTGTTACTGTTAGGGCTTTTTAATAAAACCCCACTCTTGTTCCCCATTCAATTCCCCCCACTGTGAATGGAGTTGTAATATGTTTATACTGTGATGGTCATTAAGAGTAATCTCACCTCTGTGTTGGAAATGAGGAAATTATCATGGGTGCCTTTACTATCAAGAGTTGTATGTGTGTGTGTGTGTGCGTGTGTGTGTGTGTGTGTGTGTGTGAGTGAGTGTGTGTGTGTGTGTGTGTGTGTTTATTGATGATAGTCCATAAGCATCACTCAGCTGGATTCCTTTGGAAAGACTCTGTAACCTCCTATAATAAGGGCAATTATTGCAGTACCAGGTTTGTGGTGAGAAAGCCATTAAATGGTGAGGTGAACAGTTCAGGTGTACAAGACAGTGTCATGGAGTATACAGGTACAACCTTGATCCATGGACATAATGCAGTCATTATGCAGGTCTTGAATATGAAATACAGAAATATGAAACATTCATTTATCACTGAAAATACAGTTTTTCAGGGACGGTCGGCATTTCGTACAATAGACTGCAGGAAAAATACATGAGCTTCTGATGGCCAAAGATCTCCAACCAAGGTTTCTGAGGCACAGAGTACAGAAGTCAGCAGAGGAGCGAGGTCAATAGCAGGGGAGAAAATTAGAGAGAAAAGAACAAGTGGGGGTGGGAGAGAGAGGCAGCGAGAGAGAGAGAGACAGAGAGAGAGAGACAGAGAGAGAGAGGCAGAGAGAGAGAGAGACTGGGGGAGGGGAGACAGACACACATACAGTGTACACAGATAGAGAAAGTGAGAGAGAGATAGGGAGAGAGACAGAGGGAGAGAGACAGAGAGAGAGAGACTGGGGGAGGGGAAACAGAGGGAAGGGAGGCAGAGGGAGGGGAGACAGAGGGAGGGGAGAAAGACACAGGGGAGAGACACATACAGTGTACACAGATAGAGAGAGAGAGATAGAGAGAGAGACAGAGAGCGAGAGAGAGACGAAGGGAGAGAGACAGAGAGAGAGAGACTGGGGGAGGGGAGACAGACACACATACAGTGTACACAGATAGAGAAAGAGAGAGAGACAGAGGGAGAGAGACAGAGGGAGGGAGACAGAGGGAGAGAGACAGAGGGAGGGGAGAAAGATACAGGGGAGAGACACACACACACACACACACACACACACACACACACACACACACACACACACACAGAGTGTACACAGACAGAGAGAGAGAGAGAATAAGACAGTTTGAATTACCCAGCATTGTACCACAGCAGCAGGTAATATCGCATTCCTTCGCCAACGCAGCGTTGCTTAGCTCATTTCGGATTAACTCCCAATTAGAATGAAATCTAACTTAATGCACCATCGCTGGCACTACACAATGGTTGATTACATGCTGTGATCAGCTAATGAAATGAGGGGAGAGGTAAAAAGGCCAGTTAGGGGAACTGACTCCTGAATTATACATGGGAATCAATACGGTGTGAAATAGGCCAAACTTGAAAAAATGAGATTTTCATATTCGATTTAGACGTCCAGAAAACCCCTCTGTACCATTAGCTGGCAGTGGTTGGCTGGGCCTTGACACAGTGGTTACCAGATGGCTTATTGGGAGTCCAGTAAGATGAGGGCTGCATCCCAATTAGTCTCTATTCCTGTCTCCTCACTTCCTTCTCAAAACACATTGGAAAAGAATATCTTCTGGGGGGGGTTTAGAAAAGGAAGCGAGGAGAGAGGATGCGAGGAATTGAGGAAAGACTATTGGGACTCAGCCAGCCTCTTACCAGACTCCCAATAAGCTATATGGTACCCACCATTGTTGATTCTAATGTGAGAATGGTTAAACCTGTGTTAAACCAATAAACCTGTGTTAAACCTGTGTTAAACCATTAAACCTGTGTTAAATCTGTGTTAAACCTGTGTTAAACCATTAAACCTGTGTTGGGTCTTGTTGACTTTAGTGTGTGTGAGGATGGTCAGGTGCTGGGGGCCAGTGTTGTGTCATCAGATCAGATCAGATATACATTGACGTGATTCATGCCTGCTGGGCTTGTGGGCCATGGTGCCCGTGAGTGTGTTTGCCTGAAACCTGTGGATGACTCATGCAGCGTCTCTGCAATGCAGCACACTTCAGGAGAGGGCGTCAAAAGGGGGGGATGAGTGCGTGTGTGTGTGTGTGTGTGTGTGTGTTGTGTGTGTGTGTGTGCGTGTGTGCGGTGTATGTGTGTGTGTGTGTGTGTTGTGTGTGTGTGTGTGTGTGTGTGTGTGTGTGTGTGTGTGCGTGCGTGCGTGCGCCTTAAAACTCAGAACACGCACTCTCGTCTGACGCCTGTTGTCATGGCTATCGCGGACACCGTCAGGACCCTGAGGATACTCTAAAAAGGGGTCAAGGGTCAGGCCGGACCACGTGTGAGCCAATCACCATCGAGACCATCCCCAGCGCTGATGTCCTAATTGGTCACTGCTCAATAGAACCCATTTAATTCGGCCACCCACCTGGATTGCTGATGACCAAAACACATCGATAAATAACAAGCCTGTGATTATCTTTGTCACCACGCACGGGCTCACAAGCAATTATCCACATGATATGACAATTAGTGGCAGGAGATGAGAGAAGCCATCCACTAACCAGGTGTATAGGTCTAATTGGAGTCCCTGTGCTTTTGTTTTGGAAAAAGACTCTTGTTGTGGGGAAAACAGAGAGAGATAAGAGGTAAGAGCACACAAATGTGTGTGTGTGTGTGTGTGTGTGTGTGTGTGTGTGTGTATGTGTGTGTGTGTGTATGTGTGTGTGTGTGTGTGTGTGTGTGTGTGTGTGAGACGGCGTGTGTGTGTGTGTCCTAAGTTCTAATGATGCCACTCATTGAATGATAATGGTATTTTCAATGATTTAAACCAGCCATAGTGGCTCATTAAATGACTGACTTCAAGAGGAAATGTCCATAAATATCGAGAGCATAATGAGCACTGGGAAATTAATGCGGTATAATATATTTGAAAACAAACCGATACACAAAGTCAGGAAGACAGGCAGGCAGGCAGGCAGGCGGGCACGCGCACACACACACACACACACACACACACACACACACACACACACACACACACACACACACACACACACACACACACAATAATACACTTATATTATTCAACAGGCCTCATTCAGCATGGGCACGGCATCGCCTAATCCTGCCTGTCTATATGAGTGATGGGCACAACTCCTAATCCAAGGTGATTGACTTCAATTACTAATCTCTCTCTGACAGCCTATTTCACAGGCCAATGTGTGAAGATTGCGTTCTTGTGAGCAAAATGACACACACACACACACACGCACCCACGCAACCATGCACGCACGCACACACACACACACACACACACACACACACACACACACACACACACATTTGCATTGAGTTGCTGATGACATAATGAGATGAAGAAAAGCAGCGTGGCAGACTCTGCCCTGGCAACCCACTGCATCACAATCAGCTGATTATACAGCCGGACATGCTGGAGGAATGGATGGAAGGAGGAATGATGGATTCACAACTCTTTTATTTTTTTTGTACGAATGTATGAATGTTCCAAGGCCATTTCCCATGGGCTGATGGGACTTTACCAGAGCCGGTGTAAAGGGAGTCTGGTGACCGTCCACTCTGCCACTGGAGACAGAAACACTCAATGCTTAATAGAACTGTTGGAACATCCCAGCCGTTGTCTAACACTTGATTAGGAGAGGCTCAATACAATTAGAGCTGAATCTATCTCTATGGTTCTGCATCCTGGACGATTCAAAACAGGGCCGTCCTGTTCCTGTTCCTGTTTTACTGTGTCATACCCTTTGCCTTGCACTGATTGGCCGGAACTGGGAGGAGGGCTGAGAATGATAACATAATAATCACCATCATCATCCTCTTCTTCCTCATCGCTATCCCCCTCCTCCTCCTCCTCTTCCTCCTCCTTCTCATCAGCATAGTCATCATCCTCATCCTCCTCTTCCTCCTCATCAGCATAGTCATCATCCTCATCCTCCTCTTCCTCCTTCTGATCATCGCAGACTCTATGGGGTGATTTAATTTCCATGCAGCAAAGCCAGCCCCAGTTGAGTTAGCAACCTGCCAGGTTAGCACAGAGGCAAGTCTGTGTGTGTGTGTGTGTGTGTGTGTGTGTGTGTGTGTGCACTTATTTAGCAAAGGTAGCTAATAGTCCTGCTGTGATAAAAGGACTCTCCAGGAGAACTGAAGCTGTTGAGGTTGAACTCACACACACACACACACACACACACACACACACACACACACACACACACACACACACACACACACACACACACACACACACACACACACAGACACAGACACACAGACACACAAACACACACCCAACATTATTTTAGGTGATACTGTTTTATTCTTTATATATTTGTCAGAATACATACAGCATATAAATCCATCACCTGACTTCAAGGCTACTGCATTTCACACAAACACATTTGGCACGTTACGCATTTAAATTCATTATTTGGAAATAGAATAATAAATAAGGTACTCCAACACATTCTTCACAGAAGCAAATATGATCTACTGTGTGCGTATGAACATTCAATTGACACAATTCTGCTCAACATTGATACACGATGCATGCAGGAGCCACATACAACTACTTTAATACTTTCTTTACACACTATTCACATGAAATCTCTACAGTTTCAACAAACATAGTTATCTGCTGTACAGTCAAATGACTACATTAAATCTCTGTCAAGTACAAAAATACGTGTTCAGCCACTCTGTAAAGTAATATTCAATGCCCTGAAAATATCTACACATGTTCCCTGAAACATACATGAAAAAAACAAAACAAAGCAGAGCATTTCATGAGAAGCAGCTTGCCTGCCACACCATGGAGCTAAGCTAAGCGTTGGACAAACAGCATGGGACACATCTACAGCCCCCAGCGACCGTACTAACACCCAGCGAGGGGGGACGACGACGACGACACAGAGTGACAGAGAAAGAGAGAGATAGAGAGAAAGAGAGGCAGAGAGAAAGAGAGAGATAGAGAGAAAGAGAGAGATAGAGAGAAAGAGAGAGATAGAGAGAAAGAGAGGCAGAGAGAACTTGAAGACAGGGTACAGGGGGGAGGAGGGCAGGAGATCATTGAAGAGTAACCGAATCTCATCACACTTTAAAACTGCCTCAGACCTGGAGGCAGAGAGAGACCCAATCACTAAGCAGATGTTCTTGAAATTCTGCTTCGGTTTTGATACACTCTGATACACTCAGTCTCACACACACACACACACACACACACACACACACACACACACACACTGTACAAATGTGCCACCATAATGGTGAGATAATGTAGATCAGCGAAGAGCATTCTGGAATCCTTTTAGCAAGATAGTCCCTTTGGGCAGCTTTTAAAATCCCAACAAGCTTTCACTTTTGGGCCCCAATTTGATTCAGCAAATAGTGCTGAGCAGAGCAACAATGGTTTTGCTCTAAAGGAATGGCACCATATTTCCAATTGGTTGATCTGTCACTGATCCGTGCTGACTCAGGACATCCAGTAGTTTGAATCAGGGGGCACTGGGTTAAGAATACACTGAACTGGGTTACCGGGTTGGAGATAGGTAGTTCGGAGATAGATGGGTTGCCAGGTTGGAGTTACTGTAGGGGGAGGAGGGGTTGCCAGGTTGGAGTTAAGAGGGGGAGGAGGGGTTGCCAGGTTGGAGTTAAGAGGGGGAGGAGGGGTTGCCAGGTTGGAGTTAAGAGGGAGAGGAAGGGTGGCCAGGTTGGAGTTAAGAGGGGGAGGAGGGGTTGCCAGGTTGGAGTTAAGAGGGGGACGAGGGGTTGCCAGGTTGGAGTTAAGAGGGGGAGGTTGGAGTTAGAAAACTGAGTGTTGTTGCCGTGATGCTGGCGATGATGAATGCACTTGGAGGGAGGTTTGTTGTCAAAACAAATGCCACCATGGCAACAAAACGATGACAGCTACCTGTCACCCGCGTGTCACATCCTCTGAATCCCCTCGGCCCCGTGAAAGGCAGCGTGCGGCGTTGAGATTGTCCCGGGGTCACCTGATTATGTGTTTGATTGACAAGACTGACCTTTCAGTAGGCTTGCCGAGGACAAACTTGCCAGCTACTTTCTCTGCTGATGATGACTCATGCTAGAGCTTAGCCCCCCACCTCACTCTCTCACACACACACACACACACACACACACACACACACACACACACTTCTCACCCTCGAACAATTGGCACTCTGCTCTGAAGCCGCTGCCGCACCCTGTCATAAGGGATAATGTGTCTGGAGAAGCTGCACTGTGGAAAAACAATCAATAAACTTTTAAATTGGAGATGTGATCAAAGAACATCAAGGAAAGTAAAACATCAAAGAATATCAAGGAAAATAGAATACAATGGCCCTTGAGGGCCACCATCGCCATGGGAGCGACAGACACCCCTGGGATGGCGTTTTAGACAGCAGACATGCTGCTTTGAAGGGAACAACGAAGGGGTCTTCTCATCTGCCTCAATATGAAATAACCTGTTTTTGTGGTGGCACGTTTTTAACGTGTCAACTCTGTACTGTGGTTTGTCGTACCCACTGGGGAGGTGAAAACTAACTAACTAACTAACTAACTAACTAACTAACTAACTAACCTCTTTGCTTTCAACATCAAATACTAAAAGACACAGAGAAAGTACTGCTTTGGCATGAGGGCGTTTAACAAGGGGAAGAGCCTATACACAAACACACACACACACACACACACAAATATATATATATATAATCAGAGTCCTGCCCAAACGCTTTCGTAAAGATCTCTCCTTTGATTGGTTCATTTGGTACCCAATTATTTACCCACTTGATTCTACTTACCTGCTTGATTTCACCAATGCAACTTAGGTTTTACTTATTTTTGCACCTGCACTAATTTCTTTATAATTTTGTTTTTCTACTACACACATGATTTCCTATAAACCAATTGGTAAATATAAACCTGTTATGTCAGATAAAAAAAGATTAAATAAAGATTTCATGGTAAAAACTAAAAAAATCTATAATTGCACAAGGGGTTCACATACTTTCAAGCAGCACTGTATGTATGTATGTGTATACATATATATATATATATGTATTTGCCAGGTGTGGTGTTTCACAAACTACCATTGTATACATTGTATATATGGACTGCCTGGATGATGGGGTTGCTATGGTGACTGCTCTGTGCATGAGCCCTTGATCGCAGCGGCAGCGTGAGTGTACGCCCACCCATGTAGCCACCATTGCCCTGGACTCACCCACCCGATCACCCTCCACACTCCACGATGTCCCCTATGAAGTGCGCACTTACTGTATTGCACTCTCTCCAAGGCGCTCATTCCATTAGCACGAGGATGCTACAGTACACTGAATACACTGAATAAGCTAGCAAGGGTTGAACGGACAACAACTCCCATGTCCATGTATGGTGTCGCGTATGAACACCTAACACTGAACTGTCTGGCTGCCTCTGAACACTGCCTGGTCATTACTGACAAGACTAAAGGGTTTAAATAAGCTGGAGATCCACCCAGAACTAATGGAGGACACACACTTTAGGTGGCCACTTTTAATGCTGAATTGTATACTAAGCTAAGCTGCCCTAGCCACACAGGTGGCAGTTTTATGCTAATAAACAGACCCAACAATAGTCTTTTGTAGGTGCAGTGTGCTATCATTAATATGGTGGGCCAATAGTCTATAGCCTGGTGTATCGTGGTCATTTGCATTACAATAGCATTCGTATCCTTATTTCACCTGACGGGACAAATAAAAGTTGGATAGATGTTAATTGAATCCTGTTTTGAACAAGGAGAAGAAGAGCAGATGAGAGCAGTGTGATGACGCTGTGTTGACTCATCGTCTGGGCTCGGCGCGTGTGCCGCTCTTCCCTGATAAAGGTCTCCTCTAATTGGACAGGTCGTCAAATCCGCGATAATTAATTAACTACTAGGAGAGTTGCTTAATGTCAACTGTGAGCACAGCATTAGCGCCAAACACTAATTACAGTGCCTTCGGAAAGTATTCAGGCCCCTTCACTTTTTCCACATTTGGAGTGTGATAGACTAAATTTAAAATAGATTAAATTCAATCCAAACAAAGTGTGGAAAAGATGAAGGAGCCTGAATACTTTCCGAAGACGCTGTATGTTTTTATGTTTTTTCAGTAGCATGTGTCATAGCATGACTCACTAACCCTGGGCAGTGACCGTCTATCCTTTGATTTGCTAATAACTATCCTCAGTCTCTCAGGCTGTCCGTCAACTAATTCTGAGTAATAAACTATTAAGCCGGTGATCAAAGGCAACTGCAGTCATTCAGAATGTAAAGAGTATAAAGGCTAAAACAGTGCTCAGGAGAGCAGAGATACAGCACAGTCCTGAATGAACGTAGCATTCAAACTAAGGTAGGTGGTGTTGATAGGCTCTGGATGCCTATGGATGTGCATTGTTTATCAAGTTTGTTGTTTTAGTGTGCGGAAATGCATATGTTATACAACGAGGACAAGCATCACTTTTGTTCATTCAGTGTCATGCCTGCAATTCCTGGTGATGGGGTTCATGTAAATCTCTATGTTGGGACAGGTTCACAAATGCTGAAGCCGATGTGATTTTGACAAGAAATGGAGAGAGAGAGAGAAAGAGAGAGAGAGAAGGAGGGAGTGAAAGAGCTCAGAAAAGACACGTAGTAGAAAAAAATCACACAACGACCCTGCCAATCTCTTTACCCGGACGTCCCCAAATCCTTCCCGTTAACATCCTTTCTCTCCGCTACCATTCTTGTTCTTCTCTGTCTTGCTCGTTGTCCTTCCATGCTTCAAGTCTTTCTCTGGTTGAAAAGCTGAAACTGTGACGCCATCTTGGGTCTGTGGGGCCCTGTGTGTGAGGGGGCCCTGGGAGTTGTAGTTTTTTTACATGATGGAGCAGGTGAAGCCGCAGCACTCCTTCAGCAGGGTCAGGCCTGTCTTAGTGAAGGGGGACGAGGTCTGCTGGGCTCTGGAGGTCGTCCTACTGCCTGGGGTCGGACCACCTGGGACAAGAACACACACCGTGGATGTGGTCCAATAGCCACACTAGCATATACCCTAGAACGCCTGGTCAACACACTGCTTCATCTTATGTGTGTGTGTGTGTTAGTCATATTGGAACACAGCACTTCAGATGATGTCACACAGTATGAACCTGATGATGAGATGATGAAAACATGTTCGGCCTATTGATGTGGTGAATATATAAATGCTTTGAATATATAAATGCTTTGAATATATAAATGCTTTGTTTCCCTTTCACTGGCTGCCGAGAGAAAGAGTCGCTTTCCAAAAATAGTCCTAAAGAATGAGGTGAACATCTAGATGAGATGAAATTAAATTAAATTAAATTAAATGAAAAGAAATGAAGGTCATTGTTCAACAAATCAAGGTCAACAAATCCCCTCAAAATGTTGAAAAATAATCCCATTCAATAACTGTGAATGCTGTGAATGATAATACTAATACTACTACTACTACTACTACTACTACTACTACTGCTGATAATAATACATACCCTTCTTCTTCAAGCTTTTGGGAAACTTGGACTTGAGGAAATCGGCCATCTCTTTATCCTCCTCTTTCTCCCTGTTGAGGAGGAGAGAAACAGGATGATGAGAGTAGAGCTAAAACATCTCTCGCTGCTTCTTTCCATGGCCCCAGGCTCTGTCTTCTCTCTCTCCCCCTCTCCTCTCATCCCCCTCCCCTCCCCTCTCCTCCCCTCCTTATTTCCTCACCCGTGTCTCTTCCCCTCTCCTCTTGTCTCTCTCTCCCCTCTCCTCCCCTCCTCCTTTTCTCACCCGTCCCTCTCCCCCTTCCTCTCCTCCCCTCCTCTCCCCTCCTCCCTGTGTTTCTTCTTCTTCTTTTTCACATGCTTCAGAACTAATCAATTATCACCCGTCTCTTCCTGCTTCCTGCTTCACACCTCCCAGAACCTCCTAAGGCCAGTGTACAGACTGAGCCCCCCCCCCCCCCGCCGATTATGAAAAAAAGGGTGCCGCGCAGACACAGCATCTCATTAACGCTAACGAACCTCGTCTACGGCGAAAAGAAGATGTAGCGTTTTACACAAGTCAACTCCCCACGTTCCACAAACACATAGAACACAGAATCACAACTAGGGCGAGAGTGTTCTTAGAATGGAGCTGTTCTCTTCCTCTGTGTGTGTGTGTGTGGGGGGGCTGAGTTGAAGACTTGTAGTTCTGACAGGGTATCCTTGGAGACCAACAATAACAGAAGGAGAGAAAAACTACAGGTGGAAGTCAGCCTGCCTTAGCCTCTCAAACTCCACGTCGTCCACCAGGAAGTCTCTGGTCTCCACCAGCTTGTGGATCTGCTGGAGAAGCTCCTCCTCCTTCTCTCTGTCTTCCTTTGACTTGTCATTGTCTGGAAGGTGGAAAAGATTTGACTATTAGGCAGGATTTGGTAGCAAGTGGTGGTGATACCCCCCTATGCTAAAACCAAACAGTATTTCTCCCCCACATGTTGAATATTGTCAAATGACCTCACTGTTCTGCAGCCAACAGTAAGCCTCCTTGATAAGTGCCTCTCTACGTCACAATGGACTCAAATTAATGAGCAATGGGGAACCTCATAGTCTGTAAACGACTGAGTCTGTATCATTTCAATACCTGGCATACACGCTAGTTTAAAACCTGCTTCATACCTGCTATAGACACTAGATTAAAACCTGCTTCATACCTGCTATTGACATTAGTTTAAAACCTGCTTCATACCTGGCATAGATACTAGTTTAAAACCTGCTTCGTACCTGGTATAGACACTAGTTTTAAAACCTGTTTCATACCTGGTATAGCCACTAGTTTAAAACCTGTTTCATACCTGGTATAGCCACTAGTTTAAAACCTGTTTCATACCTGGCATAGCCACTAGTTTCTGGAGCTCCTTCTTCAGACGAGTGATTTCCTTACACAGCTGGATGTCGTCCATCCTGAGGATGCCCCCCCCCCCCCCAAAAAAAAAGTTAATTTAAAATCTAGCAGGGTTATTCTATTCCTGGTTGATTTGGCAAAGACTCCTTGGTCCTATTCCTAGACTACATAAAAACGTTAATGAAAAATCTCCATTGAAGATGCATTTCAGTCTCGGACTAGGCTCAATCTGTGACTGGGAAACCATCCCCTACTATGGAGTTTACATTCCAGCTCTCCTCAGTCCTCCTAAATCATAAGACGAATTGGCCTCAAATTGTAGTTCAGACAGCGTAGCGTGGTGTAGGGTGGGGGTATTGATCAGATATACTGTATCACACAGTAGATTACCCAATCAAACTCCACAGCCCAGAAATCTGAGGAGTGCACATTGACAGATATCTATCTCTCTCTCTGTAACTGTGATTCAGCTACGGATCACTGACTCACTGTGTGTGTGTGTGTGTGTGTGTGTTCTGTGTGTGTGTGTGTGTGGTGTATGGTTTTACTCACAAAAATGCAATATTCACACATTTGCCTGCACACTCCTGTTCGCGTGACCCTGCCTGACCCTGCCTGTCTGCGGGGTGTCTGCAGCCCCCTGGGTGAGCCAGCATCACAGCCTGGTAGCTCAGCTCACAGACATCCATCACCGTCAGCTAAGTGAGGGCTTCACCTTGCTACGTCAGCCCACCTGTCAGAGAGGGTGGAGGGGGTCCTACAGGGACCAAGCAGGGGTGGGCTGGGTGAGTGGCGTGCTGAATACAGATGATGAATGGGAGGGAAAGATGGAGGCTTTACGATTTGTGGGAAAGTACTTTTACATGCACTACTACTTGCAAAAGTACAACTACAGTTTTGTACATGTAGGTACAACCTCTACTTCAACAAGATTGCCTCCAGTACAGCAACTTCCCATCAATTAAACCCTGACAGTATAGCCTGCCTCTCTGAGAAATTATTAATTGTTGTCTAGTCCTTCAGTAGACCTATAGCCCCCAAATTCCTGGCTGCCAAACCTCTTGACAAGGATAGACAGCATGTACACACACACACACACACACACACACACACACACACACACACACACACACACACACACACACACACACACACACACACACACACACACGCACACAATAATACACTTATATTATTCAATAGGCCTCATTCAGCATGGGCACAGCATCGCCTAATCCTGCCTGTCTATATGAGTGATGGGCACAACTCCTAATCCAAGGTGATTGACTTCAATTACTAATCTCTCTCTGACAGCCTATTTCACAGGCCAATGTGTGAATATTGCGTTCTTGTGAGCAAAACCACACACACACATGCACGCGCGCGCGCACACACACACACACACACACTAACTACTTCACAGTTGGACTCAAATAATAATAATGCATTCTTTTTAGCTCAGCTGGATGGAAGTGGTTTGGCTTCAGATGGTGTCTGATCTATTCCAGGCAGGGGTGAAGTACAAAGAGGCTAATTGGAAGCTAGAAAATCTCTAGAGCAAACCCAGGCACTGGTTAGCACTAGCTGAGATACCGTATACACCACCATTTTACCATGAGACATTCCAAGATTATATATATGCTAGTTAGCTGACGCTTTCATCCAAAGCAATTTACATTGCAGTGAGTGCATACATTTCAGTATATATGGTCCCAGCAGGAATCAAACCCACAACCTAAGCGCTGTTAGCACCATGCTCTACCAACTGAGCCACAGAGGATTACCTCCATTGGATTTCTCTACATGTATCTATCCACTCTAGTCACCATTCCTCTTTATAAAATACTGTACATACAGCGCCCTGTGTAAGTAATGGGACAGTAAAGCATTTGTTTTGGCTCTACACTCCAAAAGCTTGAAAACCAGAAATGCTAGCAACGCACTCCTTCGCTAGCTACTCCACAAGCCACCACCACCAGTACTTTCGCTAGCTAATTTTCTTCCCCACAAAAAAATGACTTCTTTACAAGAGAATGCAGCTGGCTAACTAGTTGGCTAAATGGGAAATAGTAACAGTATCCCTACGTTGGCATATTAAACTTTTAATTGACTAGACACTTATATACTTGTGAAGTCAGGGGGGATCTGCAAATCAGATTTGCCACAAGAGATTCAAGCAGCAATGTTGTTTAACTCCTGGGGAAATATTTCTGGACTTCTTGGCTGCTAAGAGACATTCACCCTGGGCAAGTTGACAAGTGACATTGGCCAAATATGGCTGTCACAAAGCTGAAAAATGTTAAAAGTTATTACGGCCAACAGCCACAGCCTACAGGGACCATTTTGAAGGAGCGGTAATTAAGTGCCATATTGACGCTGCATAATCCCAAGTGTCGTACCGTGAGTAGAACACCGGAGTGCGCATTAGCAAGGACGTCCGCGCTCTCCCGGTCATTCGAGGAGCCGACTTTTAACAGCTAAAATAGCACGTTTCAGGGGGAGTCGTCGCCAAAAACCCCGATGGGATCCGTTTTATAAACACTTACTGTACACTCACTGTGCATTAACATGCAAGCATGCCCACACTGAAAAATGTGTGCACTCACTGCAATGTAAGTTGCTTTGGATAAAAGCATCAGCTCAATGGCATATATTATATATTATATATTATATATTCACTACCAATCTTCCACCGTAGATTGAAGACCCATCTCTTCAGGCTACATCTTAACGGTCCCTCCGTTAGACCTCTTCACCCCCACTACCCCCCTGTACAAGTTTCTCTCCTGTTAAAAAAATAAGAAGTAATTTTTCCTTCTTCTAGCATTGTGACTGCCTATGGCCCCTGGTCTGAGCATTGATTACTTCATCTTATGATGACTGATGGATAGACGATTCACTTACTTTAAACAAATGTATTTGTTGTGAGTCGCTTTGGATAAAAGCGTCAGCTAAATGCCATATATTATGAAGGGGCTATTGGCTGTTAATTATGCCCTGTCATAATGGACACACTCACATGTATCTGAGCTCTGACTCCCTCCTGACCAGGACATCTCTGATCCTCTCGATCTTGAACAGCTCCCCCTCAATGTCGTCTATGGTGATGGTGGAGTCTGCCATGGAGACGATGTCCTCTTCTGCTCAGAGAGAAAAAAAGACGGTCAAATTTCAGAGGTCATTTTTTTTCTCCATTAAAATTCTTTCCACTGTTCTTTCTGCATGGAATTGCATTGTGTTTGTCAATATATTGCATCTTGTCAAGGAAACTGTATGAAATTGCAGTCTGTTGAGCGCACAGCTGTCAGACCCAAATGACTCTGTGTCAGAGCCGAAAATAGATGGCATAACTCATGCCTGAACTGATATTAATTATGTATGAGTGTGCGTGTGTGTGTGTGTGCGTGTGTGTGCGTGCATGTGTGTGTGTGTGTATGTATGTGTGTGTATGTATGTGTGTGTGTGTATCCTCCCCCCTGGTTGGGCAAGAATAGGAGCACAGTACACACACACACACACGCACACACGCACACGCACAGCTGGTTCAGGTTCTCACACACAGCAGCTCAGTAACATTGTGACAAGATAATAATACAGTCACCCACTCAGTTATGGCTCTGTGTGACATTGCCTGTCTCTCTGTCCTACTGTACAGGAGCTACGTGGATAAGTTATGGATAAGTCTATCGTTGGATTTGAAAACTATTACAACTAAATACAGTGCAGAGCATCCACGATGGAGTTGAAATGATACGATGTCTCTTGAATGCTGAGTTTTCACCAGTCCATAAACCTTATTCTATCTCTTTAAACTGTAGGAGAAAACTGTTAGAAACTTCGGAGCCTTTGAGTACAGGGAGCTTAACTGATTCCCCAGGTGGTGGGAAGCTGAGGCAGGTGAACTCGGAGGAGAAGGGAGGCAGCAACGTGCTAGCTGTAATTACCTGCCGTACCAAGTGAGACCCATGGGGGTTCCATCGGAGCTGACTGTTCTCTGGTGACTGAGTGCTCTGGTGTTCTCTCTCTCTCCCTCACACACACGCGCACCTGTGCACGCACCTGTGCACGCACCTGTGCACGCACCTGTGCACGCACCTGTGCACGCACCTGTGCACGCACCTGTGCACGCACCTGTGCACGCACCTGTGCACGCACCTGTGCACGCACCTGTGCACGCACATACACTGCTGCTTTTCTACCTCACTCACCCCAGGGATTACACAGGGCTTGGAGCAGCATATAAAACACACAAGGGAGTGGGAAGTGGGAAGTTTAAACGCCCTGCTTCCTGAAGTCACACCCGGGAGACAAGTCAGCAGAACAAGTCAATGCCTTTTGCATAACTTTATAATATCCACTTACTGTATGTCAATGAGCATTTCTTTAATACATAAAGAGTGTTCCTTGCGAAGACCATTGTATATTGTCTATGTTATGTATTGTACTCTATTACCTTGTTAATTACTTTATAAAGAGTGTAAATGACTCAGTATTACTGTACACAGTTACTGGAGACTTATTGGATCATTTGTAACAACACTTGGCTTTCCTGGAGAATAGTTATAGGAAAACCTCCAGCATTACACTCTGTTCCATACTAGTCGTGATTTAAACTAAGCAATAATGACATTTGTGTTGCAAACTTGGTCACATCTCTGCTTTTGTACCCAAACCCTGTTTGTTTGGTCCAAGCCATCTAAAATCAAGCTTTGTTCCAGCTGAGAGTTCCCAAGCATTCTACTGAGGGATGGAAGGAGTTGAAAACGTTTCACACATAATTGCTTTCTGAGCAGCAGGCAAACTGCAGCATTTAAATCAAACAAACAGTCAGCCAGAAAATCAAACATTTAAACTGCATCCACCTCCCGACTCACTGTGGCCTGAGGAGAACATCAGTTCCTCCTCCCAACTCACTATGGCCTTAGGAGAACATCAGTTCCTCCTCCCAACTCACTATGGCCTTAGGAGAACATCAGTTCCTCCTCCCGACTCACTATGACCTTAGGAGAACATCAGTTCCTCCTCCCGACTCACTATGGCCTTAGGAGAGCATCAGTTCCACAAAACAAGAAGGCCTATAATATATTAATGACCAAAAACTATATTTTTAGTGAAAAGTTATGGCTTGTCAAAAGCTGCAAAAGGAAGGACGGTCCTAAAGGCCTCTTCACCCCCCACTACCCCTGTGTCCAGTTCCTCTACTGTTAATAATAATAAAAAAGTAATCCTTCCTTCTTCTAGCATTGTGACTGCCAATGGCCCCTGGTCCTAGCATAGATGATTCATTTACAATGTAAATGTAAGGAAGTTATGGCACCACCATCCATAAGTTCACCTGTTAATGTATACCTGCTGGCTATTACTATGAGTTTTACCTTACCGTCTGAAAAGGAAAAATGCAGAGTAATCCTTGAAGATGGAGCTTGAGAGCCAACAGTAGTGACAACAAGACATTCTCTCCAGAGTCTTCCTTCAGAGTCTGGCTGTATCCTTATCCCTACCGGCCTTTGCTAACTAACCCCCCCCCCCCCCCCCCCGCCCCCCCCAACTAACTCTCCCCCCCCCACCACCCCGTTGTGAGACACACGGCATGGGCCCCGGAGACACACTACCACCTAGAGAACAGATAGATACTCCTGACTGTGCCTGCTGAGACTGTAGCCTGTGCTAGTCTGTTTACACACACACACACACACACACACACACACACACACACACACACACACACACACACACACACACACACACACATAACAAAACATAATGTATGTTTTGTATGGAAGTGCATTAAAAAGGAGAGATGGAAGGTCCCAATTCAGCACACATAGCCTCTGGGTTTGTACTACATAGACATAACCGGGTTTGATGTGTAGATAGACAGAACATCCTCTAATGCAACATAAAGGAGGGAAAGAAGAAGAAAGGAATATTCTATGAAGACTGACTGGGTCTATGTGACCTCAGGGTGGTATAGAGAGAGAGAGAGAGAGAGAAGGAGAGAGAGGAGAGAGAGAGAGAGAGAAAGAGAGATTGTTTATCGGCAGTTTACATTCGTTCATGTCCCCGGCTTAGCCTACATTGTGTAAGGACTACAACTCCCAGGAGCACTTAGCCTTCTCTGACAGACAGAAAGGATACATCTATATATGGGAATTAGAGTAGAGAGAGATATTCAGCTGTGGCACACACACAAACACACACACACATGCCCATGCACGCCCCCCGCCCCCCTCCAGCAGCTCACCCCGCCCCCCTCCAGCCCCTCACCCCCCTCCACCCCACTACTCTGTATCCTTAACCAATATAATAATAACATACGCCATTTAGCTGACGCCTTTATCCAAAGCGACTTACATTGCAGTGAGTGCATACATACATTTTTCAGTATATATATGGTCCCAGCGGGAATCAAACCCACGACCTAAGCGTTGTTAGTGCCACGCTCCACCAACTGAGCCACAGAGGACACATTAACCACCCCTGACAAGTGGATTTAGAGACGCCACAACAGGTTTCCATAGAGGACATCAGTGGGCGGCTCAGTGTGGACTCACCCTTCCTCCTCCATTACCTGTGCAGCCATCAGCACCTCTAGGGAGCTGGGTTACAGGCCACACTCATACAGACACCACTGGCTAGAGGGGGGAGGGAGGCAGGGAGGGAGGGTGTGCGTGTGTGTGTGTGTGTGTGTGTGTGTGTCACTAACAGGGCTAGAGGCAGTCAGAGTGAGAGGGTATATCTTGTTACTTAAATGTGTGTAACATATCCTACACACACACACACACACACACACATATTTAAGTAACAAGAAACAGCTGGTGGTGGCCACCTGTGGATATTTATTGAGGGGCTTCACTAAACAATCATCAACATCTGCATGCAATTATAGCTTTCAAAAACAAGTCCACTTCTGATAAATTACAACAAAACACACATTTATTATTTCATCTAATTACCTGTTTTGGAAGTATCTTTATTCCATTTCGTGCTTTCCAGAGATCCGTACTGATTCGCTGATCCTGGTTCCTTTTCCATCTCTCCACGGCAATTTCGATTTCAGCAGAAAACAAGGATGCGCTGCGCTCGCAACAATGGATGTCTTGGAAAACCCAGGAAAACTAAATTGGAAAGGCTGTAGTTGATAACCTAAAGGCTTTTACCCCACTGTTTCATTGAGTCCCAGGCTAACAAACGAGGTTCAATGGAAGATGATTGTAGAGAATGCTTCCACTCCGTGCAGGTGTTGTCACCGGTTTTGCTTGCAGTTGTTTTGTGTGTGCGGTATTTCAAGGCTGGTGCTTTCAAATACGCTGAGCGGATATCAAAACCTATACAATGGCGCCACGGAGTGGTCAATTCTGGTACTATATGAAACAATTACATCCCTTTATTGTATTGAACAGGTGAAGGCTGAAGAAATGCTGAATCAGAGAAAAAGTTAATAGATTCATTATTTATCGTTTTATGTCAAATATATACAAGTAATGATAAAAATACATTTATTAACACAGATTGAAACAATTAATTGCAATTATACCTTGCTCAAATAATTTGTCTTAACATGGCAATTAAAAAAAACATACTAGTGTGCAAATTGGTCATAAACAAACAAAACCCCAACCCATTATAAAATCCCATCTCCATAAACACACACACCATAACACATTGATCCACTTTCTGACAAATGTATTACAAACTGGCGATCAAACTTTAGAATCAAACGAATGAGGTTTTCACCTAGGCCTACCATAGAGGCCTACAATTAGAAATCCTCAATGTTACTTAAAATGATAAATTATAATAAAATCATGTTCAGTGTTACATGGCCTTTATAATGACATGTCGAGAAGTGGCTCATGGCATGTGACAATACTATTTATATAATATATATATATTATTACAAGATATATATATATATATTATTACAAGATACATATATATATATATCTTGTGGAGCTCTACTCTACTTGTCTGTCTGTTAGTACATGCTTATATAGATGCATTTACAATAACTACACTACTGTCTTTCAACCTCATGACTTATTATAAACCAGGCATCTTCTAAGCATTGACTGCATTCTGCGTTCTGTCACTTTGGAGTTGAGGGTGATACATTGAGACGTTCTCGAGGCTAGCGAAGGTAGAGTAGTGAGTTTCACATTCGTCTCTGGAGACCCCCCCCCCTAACCCTAACCCTAACCCCCCCCCCCATGTATGTTAACAACAACCAACCACACAGGATATTGCACCTCTTATAGTTTACAGCTTACAGTTCAGTAGCTGCTGAAGAGTCTGGAGTAGACGACACAGGAGTCTGGAGTAGACTACACAGGAGTCTAGGGTAGACTACACAGGAGTCTAGAGTAGACTACACAGGAGTCTAGAGTAGACTACACAGGAGTCTAGAGTAGACTACACAGGAGTCTAGAGTAGACTACACAGGAGTCTAGAGTAGACTACACAGGAGTCTAGGGTAGACTACACAGGAGTCTAGGGTAGACTACACAGGAGTCTAGGGTAGACTACACAGGAGTCTAGAGTAGACTACACAGGAGTCTAGAGTAGACTACACAGGAGTCTAGGGTAGACTACACAGGAGTCTAGAGTAGACTACACAGGAGTCTAGGGTAGACTACACAGGAGTCTAGGGTAGACTACACAGGAGTCTAGAGTAGACTACACAGGAGTCTAGGGTAGACTACACAGGAGTCTAGGGTAGACTACACAGGGCCTTGAAGGCCACTTGTTCTGGTCTTGAGGCAAATGTTTACGCTCCAGTGTGACCATCACGTGACCGTCACACACCGCTCTTCCTATGCAACCACGTCACTTATCAAGAAGAACATTTCTACTCTATCTATGCAGTATAACAGAGTAGGACTTGGCTATAAATTATGCACCTTAGTAGGGGAACAAACCCGTTTCCCCAAGATGACCTGCTTAATGCAAAGACTGTTAACTGAAAGACTGGGCTTGGGGACGCCGCAATAAGACAATTAGGAGGCCATCCTTCTCGTAAGTACCATTGAAAATGTCAGCATATCGTCCAATTACTTCTTTGTTCTTCTGCCTTGGCCGTGAAAGTCTCTCCCTCACAGCCATCGTCAGACACACAGAGCAGCAGGTAGTGTGTTTACATAACAAGGGATGGATGGAGGCCGTAGCCCGCTGAGCTAAAGCCTAGTCTTTATGGGTCTTCCTTTAGGGAGGATGGACTCCTCTCCTGGCTGACTGGAGATTGAACCTGGGTCATCTGAGTGACTCAGCCCCACTCTAGCCCACAGAGCTTAAGCCTAGGTGTTTGATCTGGTATATTTTGCTCATCGGGTGTAATTTGGAGAACCACCTCGGCTACACTTGCATACTGCCTGTGTATGACATTAGTTGATTTGGAGGAGTCCGAACACCTCCTGCTTGGTATGTGCCCAACCCTTCGATGAGGAAATACTGTCCTTTGATCACGTTGCCAGACATGCACAGCAACTCTTCCGCACAGCTGAAACTGGGAGGAGATCGAAATATATGTCGTACACACCTTTGGCATACAAATTTGTTTGTGCAAAATTGCACACCTAACGCTTGTCAGACTGGTATTCCCAGTCCTTGTCAAGGACATAGTTCTTAAGCTGTGGAAAATCTCGAGACCTGGCACACAAGGCTGGCAGATTTGAACTAGTTTAAGTCAGAACCCTACATTGCCTGTAGCTGCCAATTCCTCTTACTTCTTTACCCACAATCCCTCAAACAGCGTTTAGCAGGTCAAAGTTGACTGGCGCTCTGTCTCAGCGAATGCTGACCACATCACCGGTCGCCACGAACAGAGGCCGGTCTAGGCCCTTTAGTCTCTGTGCAGAAGAGTCCATCCGGATCAGCTGAGAGCTGATTAAAGCACATCAATGTCTGATCGCCGTGCAGCGTGGATGGCCTCAACCCTTCAGTCTTTGTTTAGGACAGTCCCACCCAGATGAGCTGTAAAGTCAGTTGATGATACCGGCGAAAGTGTTGATCGGCAGAGGGAGACCCTTATTCATGTACTTGCTGAGGCCAGCCTCACACTCCTCCCCCAGGCTGAACTTGGAGCGCATGGTCTTCTGGACGCAGTACCCTGGGTCGAGACAGGGGGCGATCTCTATGCTGGAAATGAATGTGTGGATAAGGGACATGTCACTTGTGTGAGTTCTTTGAGGGCTTTCAGACTGAAGGACAATAATGGATTGGGATTATGATATCTTAAAACATCATGTATCATATCATATTATACCATATCGTATCAGATCATAATCAAACCCCACGTATTTTCCACGGCACATAAATTAGGTTCAGGACAACAGATGTTTAATCTTCAGAAATTCACACCAGTTCGTCTGTCTAACCACTAACCACTACCACCTGCCTAGGACCACGGTATGACCTCTTTAGAACATCTGCAGTGTAGGAGGCAACAGCAGGCATAGCCGTGTTCTTGTAGCGAAGTTGCCCCTGAGCTAGAAAAACTTCAGACCTCAGAGCTTCAGAATGTCCTCTTGGACTAATGGTAGACACTCACCTCTGTACGTCTTTGACGGTCCTACGAGAGTCCTTGTCCAGGATGACAGTGAAGGCTCTCTTCTCCAAGGCTGTGATCTTGATGTTGCAAGTTCGGATCTTGGCCTCCTAGGAAAGAAACATACATATTTTCGGTTCATTTTCAGGATTATGGAATGAGTCCATAACAACACATTTCAAAATTCAAAACAGATACCTTAAAACAATGTATGGATCTCCTGGTATACTTCTGTCTATATTGAGGACCACTGTACATACTGTAGGCCTACTGTACTTACTGTGCTGTTTTTGGGCTTGGTTTCATTGAAGGTCACTGTGAGGCAATTCAGATCTGGGGACAGTAGAGTAAGATGGATGCTTTATTGGCAACAACTGACCACAATACAGATGCATTCATGAATGAGTATGAAAGGCATATTGTGTAAAACAGTGAGTGGTGTAATTACCTTCAGTTTCGTTGTTGGGAATGGCACTGATCAGCATCCCTGACGTCCTGATCGACATTCCCTTGTCTACGTCTCGGCCGCTCAATGTCACCTGGGATGAGAGAGAGAGAGACACACACACAAGGTCAAAGGTTAGAGAGAGAAACACATGGTCCAATGTCAAATACCAGTTACAGTTTTCATACTGCTTAATGTACAATGTGCCCACATCTCAAAAACAAAATAGGATAAAATCAAAATAGAAACATGGAACTTGAACAGTACAGTAGTGTCTCTGTGATAGATTATGAGGTCATAAAGAAGGCTGAACCTCCAGCTGACCTTTCTGTAGTTGAGGGAGACGACAGCTCCGCATATTTCTCCTGTGTTCTTTTTGGGCTTCATAGTCATGTCTGTGAGGGACGACAGACGGGATCAGACTGGGTGAGCACACACACACACACTCTCACACACACACACACACACACGCACACACACACACAAACGCACACGCACACGCACACACACACACAAACGCACGCACACACACACACACACACACACACACACACACACACACACACACACACACACACGTACACACACACACAAACGCACACACGCACATGAGCACATGCACATGAACACACACACAATGTACTCTATTATGTTACCTTTCAGAGTGCCTGGGGACTGTTTATACTCTGGGAAATCCACCTCTAGGTGGGAGAGGAACACTTCCTCAACTGGGTCCTTGGTCAGGTTGGAATAGGTGATCTATAAACAGGGAGGGAACACACCGTCAGAGAGACAATGAGGAACACCTGTCCACTAATCCACACTGAAGAGCACAATCAGGCTGAGCCGAGCTGAACCGTACTGGGCCGGCCCGGTTATGCAGCCACCATGCTGGAAAGGGCAACGTGAAAGGAAAAGGCAGCATACTATGGTTTGGGGTCGGCCCTGTAGGGTGTAAAGCCCCTTAGAAACACCTGGGATAAGGTTAGGGTTAGGGTTAGGGTTAGGGTTAGGGTTTCTTTTGGTGAACCGTTATTTGCGTAAC
Organism: Argentina silus; assembly: GCF_951799395.1. NCBI lineage: Eukaryota > Metazoa > Chordata > Actinopteri > Argentiniformes > Argentinidae > Argentina > Argentina silus. The sequence goes on from NC_139676.1 coordinate 12,753,948, forward strand.
CGTGAAGTGCCAATGAGGTCAAAGACACAACAAAGACACAACACACACACACACACACACACACACACACACAACAAACACACACACACACACACACAAAATGGTGGTTGTATATCTACACACCACAAGTTGGTGTTGCCCTGGCGACCCACCTTGGCAGAGTAGATGGTGAAGTAGACCGGCTGCAGTCCCGTGCGGACGTAGTAGGAAATTACATCAGACAGGAAGGGGCTGGCCTGCGCCTGGACGTTGGTGTTGTACTGTTGGGCAAGACGGATCATATCATATTAGTATTACAGTAAACTACATAGTATATCATAGTATATTAGCAGTGTAGTGGTTCCACTGAGTTGAGGACCATCTATGTCGGCCTATGTCAGCCTTATGTAGGGTCTATACAGGCTTCATTCACCTCAAATGTTAGTTAGTTTAAAGTGGGACTGTTATTATGTCTCTGTGTGGAGCTTTAGCCTGGTCCCAGACCTGCAGGTACATTCTGTCTGTGCCATGTGACCCAACGCTGTACTCATCGGAGCTGGCTGAAGAACCACACACAGGGGTGAGTTTCCGTGTCACAGTTTCTCTTCCTCTTCAGATAAACGCTTACTCATATTCTCCATCGCAGCGTAAATCTGTTAGAATACTCATACAGCTTGTGGCAGACCAGGCCTTGCGACAGATAGGCATCCTATCCAGGGGGTGAACCAAGCTACAGAAACAGGAGATCCAGCCCCTATTGGCCGCTCTTGCTTGTGAGTTTCGGTGTGCAAGGCTATTTACTTACTTACGGCTTTGCTACAGTGGTTTCGATTAAAGTCAACAGGCCGAATTATGGAACTAAAGTATTATGCAACCTCCTGTCTCTCTGCTCATCATGCAAGAGGTCCATAGCAACAAGAACGGGGTCTACTGTTTTGACAACACTGATGACAGTTGGTCACGGTTGCAGTGACACTATTCAACCTAACCACACTTAACCATACAACAGTAGAAGCTGATATTCTATCTATATCTCTATCGTGCTGACTACGGTTCTGGGAAATTGTAAGTTAAGTTGCGGTGTGCTGTGTTTCCAAACATACACGTATCATGTAATATAACCTACTCTAAGTACCACAGGACTCCCTGAGAAGACCATCCTTTTAAATAAAGAGAAAGATGAAGGGAGAAAGATTCCATCTTAATGTGTTCTGTACCATCTTGATCATGGCGCCCAGACTCCGGATGTTGCATTCGTACCATGGGTCCATCATTCCCAAGTAGGAGCCTAGGGCACAGGGATAGTCCCTGCTTGGCGAGAGGTTTACCTGGCAGAGAAACACATCATGGTATGTTACAGCAACTTCTTGTGCTTAATGTGGTTATTTCACGCACGCACGCACAGATAACACACGCGCACGCGCACACACACACACACACACACACACACACACACACACACACACACACACACACAGAAGGAATCTGTTGTATGCAAGAAAAAATGGTGTAAATAGCTAAGGTGCAGGAGGATGCTAAGATGTCTGTCCTGTAGAAGAAGGCCTCTGCATGCTTGCAGGGAGATCCATTCACATTTCAGATATCTGCTAGGCAAAGTGTTCAGTCTGCAGTGCCCCTTATCAGTGCTTACAGATAAACAGAGTGAAACACTGAAATGAGTCATCTTTTGACAGGCTGTGTGTTTCCTTTGACAGCAGGTGGGTGTAGCCTATATTTTTCACAATGGTGGTGAATCTGGTTATCTACTGATTGGTTGAGGTAGAAGTGGCGTTATTACTTTGACTGGGGAGATGTGGGTGTGGGGTGTGTGTGTCTGTGAGACCATTCTTATTTTGACTGGGGAGGTGGGTGTGGGTAAGTTAATTATTACTGTGATTGGGGAGGTGTCTGTCTGTCTGTGTGTGTGTGTGTGTGTGTGTGTGTGTGTGGGGGGGGGGGGGGGGGGAAGGGGAAAGAGGGGGCGGTGGGAAGTGTGTGTGTTGGGGAATGCGTGGGGGAGTCTATGTGTGTGTGTGTGTGTGTGTGTGTGTGTGTGTTGAGACCACTCTTACTTTGACAGGCGAGGTGGGGGTTGTGGGTGTGATGTCCTCACTAACAGGGATGTAGTAGAACTGGAGGTTGACTCTCATGGTGAGAAAGAGCCGACGCGCTTCCCTTTTCCTGCAAAGAGAGAGAAAGAAAGCACCTAACCTCAATAACGTCGCGTGACAGCACAGGACACATACAGCAATAACCTCACTTGGGCAGTCGTGAGAAATCCCCATGATGCTGTGTTCTTACGCATAGCAACCCCAGGATAAACAGCACGTAACCGCGGACGGCTTGAACTTCCTCATCCCAGACTACAGGCCTCGGGTGACTGGTCTAAATGGAGTCCTTCCTCCAGTCAGTCATATTCCGATCTCATTCTCTGTCCTCATGTGAGGAAATTAATCATTTCAATAGATTGCTCAATCACACTGTCCTTAGGGTTTAAATTGGGCATGGTTAAGTGGTGGAACTGTCTACAGATAGATTGCTCTTCCATGATCAATTTAGAACAGAAAAAATCTATCAAATGTATACACACTGTATCCATATTGCTCCACACAGATACTACTGTAAAATAATTTGAGTGGAATTCTATTTCCATACGCACAGTATGCTGTCTCTCATACTACATTACCCACAAGCCCCCGTGTCTCTCACCTGAGGAAGTAGAAGGCTTTGGCCAGCCTCCCCAGAACCCTGTCGTCCCCCATCACCACAATCCTCGCCGTGAAGTGTCTCTGTTGCTTAGGCAACAACGTCCCAGCACTCCCCGCCCTCCTCTGCAGCGCGCCCCCCCCTCCCCCGCCCCCCGTGCCCCTGGGACCCCCGGTATCCTCCAGGGCTTCCTGCATCAGCACCATGCTGTCCGTCACCGAGGGTTTCATCTTGATGCCGCCGCGGCGGCTCAGACGGGTCTGCTCCAGCTGCTGCTCCACCCCTCCGCCGCCGCCACCAGGGGGCTCCACTGACGGGTCGGCGGCGCCGGGGGGCAGGTCCCTCTCGATGCCGCTGTCCGTGGACATGACGGAGTGGCGGGGCATCTCGGGGGAGATGGGGAGGTCGCTGAGCTCGAAGTCCTCCTGGTCCTGGCTGAGGGAGAACTGCTCCGACATGGAGCTGGAGCGGATGCACCTGGCCAGCTCCCGCCCTGGAGGAGAGGTGGGGGATACGTTACTCCAAGCACCCTCTTACCTCCAAGCACCCTCTTACCGAGAGTAATAAAGCCATAAAAAATAAAACATTCATAGTATGTTATAGATGCATACATTCATAGAGCATTCAAAACTGTATATGAGGCCTCATAACTCCCCAGTGTAGACCTCCCAGTGTAGACCCCCCCCAGTGTAGACCTCCCAGTGTAGACTCCCCCCCAGTGTAGACCACCCCCCACAGTGTAGACCCCCCAGTGTAGACCCCCCCCAGTGTAGACCCCCCAGTGTAGACCCCCCCCCCCAATGTAGACCCCCCCCCAGTGTAGACCCCCCAGTGTAGACTCACAGATCTCCTCGTCCTGCATCCACAGATGGAAGCTCATCTCCGGGTTGGGGAGCGAAGTGTCACACACGGAACCAGGGGACAATGGACCTACACCAGAGAGGAAGAGAGGAGGCCCCAAAACCGTCACAATGACACCAAATACAGACCCCCTGCTTCCTGGTCTCACACACACACACACACACACACACACACACACACACACCCCCACACACACACACACACACACAGCTCCACAGCTGGCCCGGAGACAGACAGACAGACAGTGTGAAGGATAGTTATTCTTATGATGATGAGGATAAATAACGGGTCATACAGAAATACACATCCGCCACGGAAAGCGGACCTCTGGCTCTGACTCGGCAGATTTAGCCACGGAGCAGTTCAGTACATCAGCTGACCTGTGATACTGTTTATACTGTTTATATTTTTTAGTACTTCTTCTAACTACTATTTTATTTTATTTTATTCTATTTTAAAACTTATTGTACTGTTGCACTGTCACTTTTGCATTTCACTGTATACTTGTATGACAAATAAAGAATCTTGAATCTTGAATCTTGATAAAATACATAAGCTGTATATACACACATCTGTGTAAAAAGTCAGCTTTATCCACCTCAACAACAGTGCTTTTTACTGCTGGTCCTGAGGAGCTGCTACTGTGTGTCTCAGTTGCTAGGGAATGGTGCTAGCAACGCAGTTGGGGAATTCAATTCCCGCTGGGACCATATATGCAAGAAATGTATGCATTCACTGTACTGTACTGTAAGTTGCCTTGGATAAAACCATCTGCTAAATGTTATGAATTATTAACTTGGGCAGCCGATTGTGACAGCCCAGGAATTGATGCTCCCTGACGCATAAATGCCTGCACAAGCTGTGTGTCCCCTGGAAGAGGTGTGGGTCCCCTGGATGAGGAGGGGGTCCCCTGGATGAGGAGGGGGTCCCCTGGATGAGGTGTGAAGAACATTGCCCTACAGTAACCCCTGTGTGATGATAAGCATACCGCCAGGCCTACAGTACCTGAGTCTGCAGAGTTGACGATCTCCCGGTAGATCTGCTCCAGTCGCCCCCTCAGCTGTGCCCCCTCCCCCTTGCCACCCTCCTCCGCACTCTGCTCCAGAGTCGCCACCACTTCCTGGAAGAACGGTTCGACGTCTTGGCCCATGTCCTGTCGCACACACACACGCACGCACACACACGCACACGAGCGCACACATGCACACACGCACGCACACACACACACACACACACACGCGAGCGCACGCACACACACACACGCACACACACACACGCACGCACACGCACACACACACACACACACGGACACACGGACACACACACACACACACACACACGCACACACACACACACACACAGAGACCATCTATTAATAGTAAGCAGGAGAAAGGTCACCAGTGTCCAGACAAACACATGTGTACGTCTAGGAAGTCCTGTTGAGGACGTTAGGTGTTATATCAGGCCCAGAGCCAGGAGCCACAGCCAAGGTGTTTGAGCTTCTGGAACAACAGTGTCCTGGTTCAATACATGGCTGAGGTGGCGTGTACAGAAGGTACTGGACCATGAAACGCATGTTAGCTTGAATTTACAGAGCTTCATAACGGTGGGATTTGTAACGGCGATGGAGAGAGAGAGAGAGAGAGAGAGAGGGGGGGGGGGGGGGGGGAATCGTGTACTTCAGTGTATACTTGTAAATTCAAATAGGAATTTGCACGACATTTAAAGCTGTATCGAAATAAAGATGACCTCAAAAAAAGGAACCGGGCGTTGCATGTGATGAGGCTAAAGTGAATGTTACAAGAAGCTGACAGTGTTATGAATAGAGTGACCATATTTGGGAGGTGTCAGATCACACAGACCCCAAACAGTTCTCTCTTCCTCAGAACAGACACCAGGCCCCGGGAGCCCCAAAGGCCCGGTGAACTGAAACCCAGAGCAGAAAAGAGACTTTGCGTGAGAGAGAGAGAGAGAGAGAGAGAGAGAGAGAAAGGAGAGACATACATAGCAACATACTGCAGATGTCATAGCCAATGACTGGAAAGGAAACAGCAGGAGAGATGTCACAGGAAAAAAAACCCTAATAAAACATCACTGCGCCCGCAACCACAAGCCCTACTCACCTTGAGCACTTGAGCCAGTTTAGGACCGTGGCATTGTTCCCCTCCCAGAGAGGCCATGATGGAGTGTTGGACCACGCTGCGCATGTGGTCCAGAGGGGTCATGAACCCTGACCCTGACCCTGACCCCGACCCCGACGCCTCGATGTCCCCCCTCAAGACCGCACCCAGGGGCCCGGAGAACACGGCTGGGTCGGCGAACACAAATACCCTGGGAGAGATACAGCACAGGTTGAAGTTCGGTTGAACCGTAACTGGACCATGATAGGACCGTGTGGTCGTTATGGGTTATGTTCAGCGGTTGACTCACCTCTCCTGATAAGGGTAGTGGTCATTCTTCAGGCTCTGCTCAGCCACAACCATCCTCTGGTACATCGCTCCTGAGGGTCAAGCAGTGAATGAATGATTGCCATAGAATGATTTGCCACAGAGGCCAGGCTATGACACCCAGGCCTACATGCTTCACTACCAAACTCATTACAAAGGTAGCTCAATCATCTCGCTCAGTCAATTTAGGAACTACATTTCCGTG
>NC_139676.1:12765145-12787645 GCF_951799395.1 Argentina silus
GAGCCTCACAACAGGACACAGGAACAAGAGAGAGAGCTTTTCCCTGACTTCTGCTTTTTACATCACCCTAAAAACCACAGCATTTAAATCAGGAGCTGTTGTTCAGGAGACCACCAACCATCATTCACCTTATTGCATCTGATCACGTCACAGTTTTGACACCTCAGGCCATTCCACAGAGCTCGCAGCCATTTGTTTTCCGGGAATTGGTATACTTAAGAAGATTGGCGAACAACTGTGGCCCTAATCACCCCTCTGTGGCTCAGCTGGTAGAGCATGGTGCTAAAAATGCTTAGGTTGTGGGTTTGATTCCTGCTGGGACCATATATACTGAAATGTATGCACTCACTGCAATGTAAGTCGCTTTGGATAAAAGCGTCAGCTAAATGGCATATACTATTATTATTATTATTATTATTATTATATTACAACTGAAATTGTCCCACTTCAGATCCTCATTTTAAACTACCTTCCGAAGCAGAACGTGCTGCTTAGCTACAGCAGCAGCAACCCCTATAGACACACTGACATTTAAAAAAAAAAAAACTGAAGTGAAATATCAGAATCGGCTTGAAAGCGCTCGGTCGGCATGAAACGCATTCTCCGTGCATGACAGACACACAACTGCACCAAACTCTGTGGCGTTCAAGAGGCGAGCCTAGACAAGCCAACATCAACAACCGCTGTCTGGCCCATAGATATACAGTGCAACATCCACGCTAGAATGTTCCGTCTCCTTGGCATGGGCCAGAAAACGTGAAAACTCTCTACAGTTTTCACGCACTGTGAAGCTCTCCCCCCTCAGCTGCTGGCGGCTTTCAGTCTCACCCACACGGCACACAGGCAGACGCTCCAGCAGTAGAAATCAAACCACCGCACCATCGTAGGGCGCTTCCACGTTCCCTACCTTCTCCTTGCTACAGCGGTCCTCTCCTGGCCGGTGGTACACAGAGGTTCCCACGGAGTCACCGTGCAGAACACTACCTCAATGTGCAGCGTGCTGTGGCTTCAGATCAGACAGTGAGACTGGGAGCACATGAGCCAAGTGAACTGACTGAGCGAGAGAGAGACAGAGAGAGAGAGAGAGAGAGAGAGAGAGAGAGAGAGAGAGAGAGAGAGAGAGAGTGAGTGAGTGAGTGAGTGAGTGAGTGCACTTCCTCTAACTGTTTGTGACGAGGCATTAGTGTTTCTGTCAGCTCAAGGCTGAGGGGGAGGTGGAGGGAGGAAAGTAGGGGGAGGTTTGGGGGAGGGTGTTGGGGGGGGGGGTGAGGTAAGTCACACTCTGCAACCTGTGTGAACTGTGTTAAATCTTACACTCATTCTCTCTCTCTCTCTGCAGGTCTCTATAAATAGTATAATTCTCTCTATTTCCTTTTGACTCTCTCTTCCCCCTCTCTCTTTTTATCTCTCTCTCTCTGTGCCTCTTCTCTCTCTGACACTCCCCCCCTAACCCTCCCCTCTCTCCCCCCTTTCCACCCTCTCTCTCTCTGGTCATTCCTGAGGCAACAAGTGGAGGTTACAATAGGAGGATTATAGTCAGGGGGATTTAGCCTTGATCCCTGCAAGAAAAGCAACACAATCAAAAAAAGCAACAGCATCAACACCGCTGCCTCAGCAGCTGAATGCTGCCTGTGTGACCACAAGTTTCCTGTTGTTGATGCACCCCTCTCTCTCTCTCTCTCTCTCTCCCCCTCTCTCTCACTCTTTATCCCTCTCTCCCCTCACCATTGTATGCACCTCTCTATCTGTCTATCTCTCCCTTCATCTCTCTCTCTCTCGCTCTCTCGCTTTCTCTCTTTCACTTTCTCCCTCACTTCCCCCCCACTCCCTCTCTCTCTCCCCCTCACTCCCCCTTCTTTCTCTCTCTCTCTCTTTCTCTCTCTCTCCCTCCCTGTCTTTCTCCTTGTTTTTTCAACACCAAACTGTTGTTCTGAGGACAGGACCTGACACACTTCCTGTCTAACATTATGAGTAGGCGAACCACCATTCTATATTTAGGCCCAGAGGTTGACTACAAGCTTTGCCAAGTGAAAATCTAAATATAGAACGAATCATGATTCACAACTGTCAGTCTCTCTAGCACGACTAAGCATATATGGATGTCGTAGTTGGCACACAATGGCTGTGCATACGGAGACTTTGATTGGTAGAATTACTCCCATAATATTCATCAATATTGCATTAAGGACCCTCGAGTGGAACAAACCCATAGAAAGTTGAGTGAAAGTAAAGTAAACCAAAGCAGATTGTTCACTGTTAGGAGAAAGTCATTTTATATATATAACTTTTAAAGGGGCAAAATGGAATTGCTAGCCTACATAAATATTTGGACTTTTAAATTAATGACACATAGCCATTGATTCTTGAAGAATATAACTTATAAATGCCTCTTGAATGCAGCTCAACTGTCTTACCCCATCAGTGGTGGATGTACGGTCTGCAAACACCAGAGAAAGAAAGGTTTCTTCTTCTGTGACACACTGTGACACACACACAGACTCACACTGATCCATCTCTCTGCCCTCCTTTACCGTTACTTCCTTGTTACTTCTCTATCTGCAGTTTACGGGAAAGGTACTGTCACTGTTTGTCCAGACACACCCCGTCACATCACCTGCTTTAAATTAAGTCCACAGCTCAGGTTTCATCACTTACAGAATGACCACTTCACCTGCAATCACTTATACACACACTGTGGTTCTCCTCATGATCAGAACAATCACGGTTATTACCAGTTTATGGACGTAATCCCATCAGATTGCTACAGATTACCTGTATGTGGTCCTCTGTGGCTCAGTTGGTAGAGCATGGCGCTGACAACGCTTAGGTTGTGGGTTTGATTCCTGCTGGGACCATATATACTGAAATGCATGCACTCACTGCAATGTAAGTCGCTTTGGATAAAAGCGTCAGATAAATGGCGTACATGAGACGGTGCACTGCTTGGCTGCTTGGCTGCTTGGCTGTGTGGGTCATGCTGCCAGAGATATTCTGGTGGTTTCAGGACAATGGAGGTTGAATACAAAATGCTTCTCTACTATCCAAAAAAAAAAGTCTTTACCATCGAACAACAGAGCAGTAGTTGGTGTCCAACTGTCCATGTGAAGCAGAATACTTCTCTCATGCCAGCATCCAGATTGTTCCTCTATGCATGAAGCTTACATTTACATTGACATTTATGGTGGAAGTTAAAAACACGGCGGTTCATCGTGTGTGTTGGCCAGTGATGCAGCGGAGGGTCAACTCAGGTTACCCACCTTTTCTGATAGTTCAATGTTATTTACATGAGGGTTTACCCAACTATTCAGTCATTTACATCACATTACGTTTATGGCATTTAGCAGACGCCTTTATCCAAAGCGACTTACAACAAATACATTTGCTTAAGTAAGTGAATCATCTATCCGTCAGTCATCATAAGATAAGGTAATCAATGCTCGGACCAGGGGCCAGAGGCAGTCACAATGCTAGAAGAAGGAACTTGTACAGCAGGGGGGTAGTGGGGGTGAAGAGGTCTTTAGGAGGGACAGTTAAGATGTAGCCTGAAGAGATGGGTCTTCAATCTACAGCGGAGTAGATTAGTTATCCTTAGTAGATTAGTTATCCTTAGTAGATTAGTTATCCTTAGTAGATTAGCTATCCTTAGTAGATTAGTTATCCTTAGTAGATTAGTTATCCTTAGTCGGACTGAGAGGTAATGACAGCGTACATTTTCCTTTAGTTGTTTGGATTCCCAAGTAAATGAGAAGGTACGTCACGTTGTGAAGAAAATAAAAGGACAGTAACAGGAATCTTTGACTTCGTCCCTACAGTATCCTATCTATCATTACCTCCCGGTCTAACAGAGAGGCGCTCGCATTAACGACAAATAATAACTTTCCTATCAACAACTTCAATTGTTTCCAGAGAGCGTCTGAATATTTGGATAAGCAGGAAGCCAGTGCCCAGTTAAGGGAACGGACCAGAGAGGGAACGGGTTGGTTGGCATGCTGGAGGGCTGTGACGAGGCCCCATGCCAACGCCTGGCCCAGTAAACTAACTTCCTCCAGCGATGCCCGTTGTTTACAGAACAACTGGCTCACTTCCTGCTCTCAGTTTCAACCATTGGACCAGAGATACTGTACAGGCTAGATCAAATAGTCACACGGACGCGCACACACACACACACACACACACACACACACACACACACACACACACACACACACACACACGGATGCACACAGACAGACAGGCACACACACACACACACACACACACACACACACACACACACACACACGGATGCACACAGACAGACAGGCACACACACACACACACGGATGCACACAGACAGACAGGCACGCACGCACGGAGGCACGGAGGCACGCACGCACGCACGCACGCACGCACGCACGGAGGCACGCACACATGCACTACTCCCTCCTCCTGTGAAGCCTCTCAGTGGTTAGTACAGTTCTGCTGGCCAGGCTCAAACAATGCTGGGGCAGAAAACAGGAGGACTCACTTCCGCTAAGGCACGCTGCAGACGCCTCTGAAAACAGGAAGGACCCAATGGTAGCATGGAAGTGGACTCAGAGAGTGAGACGGTGTGTAGGCCCTGGAGGGGGCGGGGGGAAGTGTGTGTGTGTGTGTGTGTGTGTGTGTGTGTGTGTGTGTGTATGTGTGTGTGTGTGTGTGTGTGTGTGTTTGTGTGTGTGTGTGTGTGTGTGTGTGTGTGTGTGTGTGTGTGTGTGTGTGTGTGTGCTGACGCTGGAAATCCCCAAGTTGGGACAGTGAGACATTACAAATGGCCATATCTATACACCAGAACATAGGAACCTAGAACCCTCTAAAACTCTGGTTATTAAACCAGGCAGGCACTATGTGTCAAAACACTTCAGCAGAAACCTGATGACATAACCAGGATCTTTCCCTGGAAAGAAACATTTAATTTGGTTGCAACAGTGTGTGGTGGATTTACGCAATGTCTCAACATCATGTGGTCAGGTTACAAAGGATTTTCTGCAGGCTACCCTATTTCAGACAACTAGTGCCACCTTAAAGTGAAAGTATTTGATCACTTGGTTTCACTTGGGACTATTTCTGAGAAAAAAGGGTGACCCAACATAGCCAATGGCATTTGACACACTATTAACCATCTGCATATCACATTACTCCATAACCCTCATTCATTCTAACTGGATAGGTTATACAACTTTCTCCCATTACCACGACAAGACACATAACACACGAATACCTGTATGAAAAAACAAACAGCCATGGCCTCTTGTCTGATGTGAGGGGGAATATCTGTCAAGGTGATTTCCTGCATTCACCGCCTGCAACAATATGAGGAAGTGGTCTAGGACTAGTAGACGTCTCTCTGCAGTTTCTGAACTTCTACACTACCTGGCTGATCCTAGTCCGGAGGGGAATGAATGAATGAATGAATGAATGAATGAATGAATGAATGCTTTATTTCCTCTGTTAGGAGAGCTTTTTTTTGGATGTCACAGTCACAGGCAGGCAGTGACGTAGAGTATGTGTACGAGTACATTAAAAGCCAGAAAAACAATTTGATTATAGCCGCAAGCCTGTCATGCACAGAGCAGCACCACATTGGTGTTGCTTATATAAGTTCCCCTATCACCATCCTGACTGCCTGGACACAGTGGGACTAGGGGGAAGATTTATAATGTAACGCAATGTGCTAAATCCATCAGGCAGGAGGAAGAGAGGTAGGAAGAGAGGTAGGAAAAGAGGGGGGGGGGGGTTTCCAGTGGGGTCTCTGGTGGTGTGAATTGGCTCAGCCGTCAAGTGAGGGTCAGTTGAGGATGTGGCCTCTGGCCCTGGTCTGGTTTGGGGCCAGTTTTCAGTGCCCTCAATGGCCTATTGTACTGGACACACACACACACACCACACACGCACACGCACACAAACACACACACACACACACACCACACGCACCCGCACGCGCAAACACGCACATGCATACGCACATGCACGCACGCGCGCACACACACACACACACACACACACACACACACACACACACACACACACACACACACACACACACACACACACACACACACACACACACACACACACACACAAAGGTTTATGGCACAATTTAGCCATAGGTCCTCAAGGTCTGAGGGGCACCACATGTCTCAGACAGGGCTGCCCATTGTGACTGTATCTGAGCCACAGTAGGTCAGGGTTCACAGATCCAAACGCCCTGCATGAGGAAGCTCTGCTACCATGTCTATGCTTTTACAACCATCAGATAGTGGGTAGAGAGGTTTTGATATAACGTGCCATCTTATCAATAAGTTGTGATAAGACATTTGCAGTTATTCATTCACTGGCTTTACGGGAAATATAATGTTTTAGTACCCGCTGTTGTTGTTGTGTTTCTGCTGCTCAACACTGTTGTCAATTTAGGCTATTGTTTTTCTTCTTCCTATTACTTCAGTGCCCTGTTGAGGAGCTAGCTTGCCCTTGGCATTTCAGTGCACCGTCTACGGCTGTATTATGTGGATGTGACAGATAAACTTTGATTTGATTCGAATGATTTAATCCACTTCCTATCTTTGAAAAAGATCTGTTGCCATAGCTACAACTAAGGCCCACGTAACAGCTCAGCGAGAAGGCCAACGGTGGATGCCAGGCGAGGCGTGCGGAACATTGCCTGAGTATAAATAAATACTAATTCTATTGGATGTTGAGGGAACAAAGTTGAGTAATGAACAACATGCCAATGTCATTATGTGTACACTTTTTTTTTTTTACTTTTAACTTGTAGGTCAGTCAGTGTTCTTATTCGTTGCAGTTTCTTCCTTGTTTATGTTTGCGATGTTTACAAGTATAAAACACGTCAGGGTTCTGTCCATCTCTTAAATACTGTATCTCTAAAACAAATCTCTTGAATGAACATCTCTTAAATACTGTATCTCTTAAACAAATCTCTTGAATGTCCATCTCTTAAACATTCAGATAGGTAAGTAAGTATACAACAACTCCCAGTTGTGTATTCTGGACAGAGTAAGCAATAATATATGAGACAGACTCCTCAACTGACGTGTGTGGAAAAACAAACAGAACATCCAGACAGAAAAATGAGAGCAAAAACATCATTTTCTGGCATTCTTTCCAGGACTGATTTAGACCAACTTTACTATTATTGGCATAATAAGCCATGTTCAAGTTAGAGTATAAACATACTTTCTGGCATTCTTATGGGATTCAAGCCAACCCACACACTGCTACCAGTGGCATCATCCGACTTAAAATTAGAAAATAAACATGGGATAGAGAAGGCTGTTGGGTGTAATGGGATCTATCTACCGCAGGGAGAGGATGTGCCAAGTGCGTCAGTCAGGCAGGCGTGATCGTAACGCCACACACACACACACACACACACACACACACACACACACACACACACACACAGACACACACACACACGCACGCACAGACACACACACACACACACACACACACACACACACACGCACGTACACACACGCACGTACACACACACACACACACACACACACACACACACACACACACACACACACACACACACACACCATAGACACACACACACACACAGACACACACACGCACGTACACACACACACACACACACACACACACACACACACGCACACACACACACACACACACACACACACACACACACACACACACACACCATAGACACACACACACACAGACACACACACGCACGTACACACACACACACACACACACACACACACACACAGACACACACGCACGCACACACACACACCATAGACACACACACACACACACAGACACACACACACACCATAGACACACACACACACACAGACACACACACGCACGTACACACACACACACACACACACACACACACACACACACACTTGGCAAGGAGAAGGCCTAGCTACTGTGGAGTCCTGGGAGTCTGTGTACAACAGCACAAAGCCAAGCCAAGAAGTGTGGCCATTTATTTGTCTATCCCTCACAAGGCAAACAAGCGGGCACACACACACACACACACACACACACACACACACACACACACACACACACACACACACACACACACACACACACACACACACACACTTCATGTCTCTCTTGAGTAAAGTTGAAGTGTGTGTCTGTGGTTGTCTGTGCAGCATATGATCTCAGAGTGTTAGAATTCAGGCTCAATTCAGTCAGACTCGCAACGCTGTGTTTGACACATCAGCTCTTTTGCCCATAGTGAAATAACCATTCACAGCCACAGGATGGTTTGAGGTATTGTCATGTCAGTAATGGGACAGTGACACTTTTTTTTTTTCTTCTTTTGGTTTGGAGTTTGGAGTTTAAATCAAACAATTACTATGAGGTTAAAGTACAGATTTGTAACTTTTATTTGATGGTATTTGTGTACATATCAGTTTCACCATTAAGCAATTACAACACTTGTTATGCATAGTGCCCCCTTTTTCAGGGTACCCAAAAGTGACGGGGCAAATGGTTTGACAAGTGTTGGCGTGAATGTGTCAGAGACATCTGGAGAATACGTCACCAGCCGAACTACTTCACTGCAAGGTGCAAACCACTAGTTTCCTCAAAAAGGATGGTCAGGTTACAGTTAGCTAAAAAGTGTCTAAATAGCCTGCAGAGGTCTGGAAAAGGTTTTGTGGACAGATAAGATGAATGTTATCATGTTCCAGAGTGATTGCAAGTGGAAAGTTTGGAGAAAAAAGGATCTGCCCAAGATTTACAGCACACCACCTCATCTATGAAACATGGTGGAGGGGGCGTTCTGGTTTGTCCATGTATAGCTGCAAACTGAACTGGCTAACTTGTCTTGTCGACCAATTACTAAACATAAGCGCACCATTACTTATGGTGTCCTGGGTGACTATGCAAAAAAGGTGTCGTCATTTCTAAATGGTGAAACCAATATGTAAACAAATGCCATCAAATAAAAGCTGAGAATATCTCCTTCAACCTCATAGTAATTGTTTGATTTAAAATCCAAACCTTTGGAGCGGAGCCAAAAGAAGAAACAATGCTTCATTATCTCACTGCTTACACACGGCACTGTTTCAAGATTTCAGGATAACAAGTGTGTGTGTGTGTGTGTGTGTGTGTGTGAGTGTGTGTGTGTCTGTGTGTGGGCAGACAGTAGTTTGTAAACAAAGATCCTGTGTAAGATGTATTTCAACTTACGTAAAAGAACGCAGGCCTTTTGGTTTACATAAACTGTTTGTCATTTCTTGGACAGGCACACGCTTTGTATGTTCAACACTGCAGGCCAGGCAGCTATGATGATGTCATCAGCTGAGTGCACCCAGTGACCTTATTGGCTTACTACCGTATGACACTGCCATGGCTCTCTCCTCTGCTGCTCCACCAAGAGGAACCAAGCCTTTCGCACACAAGTGTCACTGGAATCCAATCAGTCATACAGTGTAACCCCCACAGGCAGAGTTAAGAGGCAGAGGAGGACTTATCAGAAGCAATTTATGTGCTGTTTTGCACATAAACTTAAGTTATTTGCATTGACAGATATATGGATGAATAAATTGTGAGATAGAATGAGAGAGAGAGAGAGAGAGAGAGTGAGAGAGAGAGAGATACTTTATTGATGGTCTTTCAGTTTGTATGCCTATCCCCTAACCCTTGGCCTTTACAGTCAATTTAGATCTGAAAGGATTTTTATTGGTATACTGTAGCAATGTAGTAAAAGCCTGACATTTTGCACCCTGGCAGACTGGGAGAAGCCATATCAGATACTCCTCCTTGATCCTCTCAGATCAAAAGAGGCTAAAAGGTTTTTGGGGCATCACCAATGAGTAAACAAGTGCAGACTTCGGGACAAGGGCGTAGGACGAGAATAGGACTCATGCTTTTCCAAACCACGCAGACCTCTATCAGGAGGAAGCCCTAACCTAAAACAAGGAAAGCTCCCGGAAGTACACCCTGGACAGCTGTGGCTTTAGATTCCCTGAGACACAACACACACGTCGCCCCCAGCGCCAGAGAGCTTCAGTCGGGACCATTGTTACCCTATTGTTGTTATCATCCCAGGAGGGTAAATACAAACTGTTGTCCCTTGCGTCTTCCCCTCTTTAGGGTGTGCTGTGTTTTAACAGGCACGATGGCAGGGAGCTTTTTATAGAGGGGCAGCTAATTATAGGACGACATATTTAGATAAAACGTGACGAATTGCACGGTCTGATAGCGTGGTTTGTGAGTCTTCGCGTGATGTAAAGTCTGTGTACTCTGAGCGAGATGACAGTTTACCCCGATTCCCTTTATTAAGAGATGGTGTGGCACCACTCTGCTGCCACGTCACAGCACCACCACCTGATAAGTGCACGCGTGTGCTGGTGTTGCACACGTTCAGACACGATTCTCAATCAGCGCAGAAAATCTTTTTTTTTTAAATCCATTTTTAGGTTATTTCGGCTCTTTTTGTTCATTGGGATAGAGATAGTAGAGATTGACAGGAAGGATGGGTGAGAGAGAGAGAGGAGGGATGACATGCAGGATGTGTCGATGGGCGGAATCGAACCAGGGACCATGCGATGACATGGCATGCGCCTTAGTGTGCTACGCCACTGGGCGCCCCCCTGTGCAGAAAATCTGAATGAATATCGACAACAAACATAATCTATATATATACATATATATATGCCATTTAGCTGACGATTTTATCCAAAGCGAGTGGCATACATGTTTCAGTATATATGGTCCAAGCAGGAATCGAACCTACAACTTAAGTGCTGTTAGCGCCATGCTCTACCAACTGAGCCACATAAAGAGTGGATCCACACTCAAATCTTTTGAGTAAGGTCAAGCCTAAGATCTATACAGCTACACTCTTTTCTAAGAGCAATTCTCTAATAGGATTGCTTTAAACCCACTGTTAGTGTAAGTGCATTGTTCATTGATGACTGAAGCTTTGAAATATGCATCAACCAAGGCTCCCTGGCAAGTTTGGCAACATATCAAGAGTATGAGTAATTCAAAGTAAATCTTAGATTAAAACTGAATCACTTGGTCACGGCAATCAAAAGGCATATGGATTAGATTATACTTATAGTTTACTCTTGTAATTGGCTTCATTACTGTAACTTGTATTCATGTACCATTGGAACACCTCATTAGCGTTATAGCCTCCATAGGTCACAGTCCATTGGTCACAGCAGCGTACATACAATATGAGGCTACTGTACTCAGTGTCAGTTGAATCATAGCATGCACCGCTCCAAGAGAACTGTCTACATTTTCCACAGTTCATTTAAAAGCCAGAAAGGGCTTCTCTGAACACACACACACACACACTTACCAGCCGTTTAGTGCAGCACACATTTCTATAAGTTCTCGTGTAGACGAGTCGACCGAATCCCCCTCCGTTAATTCGACCTCGTCAACTTCCACGGAGTCGCGGCTGACACTGTAACCCAAGATGAGACTACGCGAGGCAGTGCAGCGTGAAAACGCCCACTGAAACTTCACCGTGCGACAAATCATTCACCGAGGGTTTTATTCAACCAATAAGACTTTGCACTGGTGAAAGAGACAGCCAATTAAATATAGAATGGTTGTATTTAGCAACAAAGCGATGCCATTGATAAACTTCTTGTTGGAGCCTAGAGTTGTTCTGTGTGGAAGTGATTCAAAACACAGTTCATGTTGAGTTTGAAATGATGTTCAACCATTAGTTGTGTAGGCCTTCTGGTTTTGGCTGCTCAAGGATTTCAAAGCTACTTAGGCAAACATGTAGCAACATTTATACACCAATGGCAACGTTTCACCATGATGTTTATTTATTGTACAATTTCACAAATAATACAAACATATATTCATATAGATAATCACAGGACATGATTCTACATTGATAAAGTGAATCAGTGAAAGATATATTTCTCTTTTAAATCAAATATCAAAAATCAAGATATTTACAAAAATATTATTTTATATGGTACCATATGGACAAAAAAACAAAATTGCAAACAACAAAACTAGTTTGTTGTGCTGTTACACGCGACCACAAGTACCGTCCTTTGGTTTATATTACACGTCTGGTCAAGCGCTTTAGTTCCCTCTGATCCTGGAAAATTCAGAAAATCCATAAACAGTACATCTACGTATAGGTGAGAATACGGGTCAGTCATTGCCAAAACCAAATAACCATGATCTACGTATAGTTTAGTTAAGGTCTAGTTCAGTTCAGTGCAGGCTGCAGAGCAATACATTACATTTTTTATTAACAAAGGACAAGGTCGGAATATATATTCTTTAGCACCAAAGATCGGTATATGACACCATGTTTTCCCTGGAAAGTCAATATTCTGTCTGTGTCCCTGCAGTCATAACACGCACGTCAAATACAATTTAAAATGCTATATATATAAACTAAATGTGCTATTCGATATAGATTCAATCCCATAAAATGGTATAATTTCTCATACGATCCTCTCATTACTATAACATATGAAAGTGAATAGTGACCCCTGTTGGTCAAAAAATATATATTTCAGAAATCGCAGATTCAGGAAAGCAATCTTTACACCGCAGGAGGAGAGGACTTTCAGTGCATTCGAGAGTGCCTTGCAGCAATTACAAAGTAGAACATGTAGCTAGCTACAGTATAATGTGGAAGTTATCTTTTGAAAGAATATATACAGCAAAACAATTTACAGTATTTACATCTATAGTGTCCAGGAGAGGTAATCTCTCTAACTCCAAATAGAGTCCCACTTCAATCCATGTTGGTCTGGTCCACAGACTCAAAGTGTCTGGTTTAAAGAGGACCTCCTCGTGATTCGAGGGTGATGCTTCAGCTTACAAGTCTCAGACAGGGCTACTCATCACGAGAGTGTGATTACAAATCACTTCCGCTACACAAGGGTCCATCCAAGGAGCCCATAGGGTCCATCCATGGGAGAGGTCCACTGGTCCTAGGGCTGTGCCCCGCTGAAGGTAGCTATGGGCAGGCAGAGAAGGGAGCAGAAGGTGGGGTTCAGGGGCTGGATCTGGCCAGACAGGGATTCGCCTAGCCTCCAATCAGATGAGCTGTCAGGCTTGTAGCACACAGAGATCTCACACCTGGGGGAGTGGGGAGGGAGACACTGTGTTTAGTGTGTGTTTATGTGTGTGTGTGTGTGCGTGTGTGTGTGTGTGCGTGTGCGTGTGCGTTTGTGTGAGTCTGTCTGTCTGTCTGTCTGTCTGTCTGTCTGTCTGTCTGTCTGTCTTCATCTCGTACCTGGTGACACTCTGGAAGATCTTCTTCTCGTCCTGGTCCAAACACACAGCGAAGGTGGTGTTGCTGGCCCCATTCACTTGGACCTTGTCCACCTTGACTTCAGTGATGCTAAGCTGCTGTCGATGGGATCAGGACAATTAGACACAGTTAACTTATAGGATTCTAGCCAATAGAGACATGATATTCACTGAATGTGCCTGTAAACACTAATCTAAGGACAGTTTTGTGTTTGGCATTTAGCAGACGCCTTTATCCAAAGCGACTTACAACAAATACATTTGTTTAAGTAAGTGAATCATCTATCCATCAGTCATCATAAGATAAAGTAATCAATGCTCAGACCAGGGGCCATAGGCAGTCACAATGCTATTATTAACAGGAGAGAAACAGGGGGGTAGTGGGGATGAAGAGGTCTTTAGGAGGGACCGTTAAGATGTAGCCTGAAGAGATGGGTCTTCAATCTACGGCGGAAGATTGGTAGTGACTCTGCAGTCATGACAGCAGTGGGAAGTGTACCCTATGCGCTAATTCTACCCATAGCAAATTAATGAGCTACCGGACATGCTACATTCATTCAGATCCACTATTGTTAAAGTGGGGCACGATCTAGGGGGTACGCGAAATAAATCTGTGACAAACAGTCCTGTTGAATAGCCGACTGCAGTCTCAATAGCAAAAATAAATGCATGCACCCTATCCAACAGATTAATATTATCACAATGTCTAATATGTTTTTAGGGCATTTCTGCTTTATTGGGATAGTAGAGTTTGACAAGAAGGAGGGAGAGAGAGGAGGGATGACATGCAAGATAGGTCGAGGGTTGGAATCGAACCAGGAACCTTGCGATTACGTGGTAAGCACATTAGTGTGCTACGCCACTAAGCACCCCATACATGACCGTTAAAAGTTTGGGAGCCACTGATTTAGATCAGCTAAACACGAAAGCTCTTCCTGCACAATACCAGAAACCTCAAGTCAAAAACGTTATTCTTTGATGCAGACATGCATGAAAAAGGCCTTACACAATACAGCGGGTTTATATCAGGTCAAAACATCTCCAAGAATCACGTTCTCAGGGCCAGAGACGCCAGAGACGTTGCTCATAGACCCACGTCAGTGGCATCTTTATATAGCCTGCTTTGTGTTTGTGGGGCCGTGTGCTCTGCTGCTAACTAACCACACGTCTCACAGAGATAAGAAACTACTTCCTGCTCACCTGGTTGAAGCCCTTCTTCGATTTAGGATGTTGCCTCTTCAGCACTTCTGTCATCGTCAACTGCAAACACTCCATCTTCGAATCTAGAGAGTTTTCGGAAGAGGTCGAGACATCATTTCTCCATTCGGGACAAATTATTTAAAAAAAAAAAACTGAATTATTCCAGCTGCTTAGCGTCCACATCCATGCATTATGCATGTTGAATGTCTACATCACGTCAAAGTTGTGTGTTGCTGTAATTACTATGGTAAACAAAGTACCTAGCTCTTCTGGATTCTTGCAAGCTTTGGTCAGGTTGATGGAGGTGCAGAGTTTGTTTGCACTTTTCCATTGACTCCTCCCACTGATAACCACCTGAGAGAGAGAGAGGGAGAGAGAGAGAGAGAGGGAGAGAGAGAGAGAGAGAGAGAGAGAGAGAGAGAGAGAGAGACAGAGGGAGAGAGAGAGCAGAGAGAGAGAGAGAGAGAGAGAGAGAGAGAGAGAGAGAGAGAGAGAGGGTTGAGGGGGAGAGAGAGAGAGAGAGAGAGAGAGAGAGAGAGAGGGAGAGAGAGAGCAGAGAGAGCAGAGAGAGAGAGAGAGAGAGAGAGAGAGAGAGAGAGAGAGAGAGAGAGAGAGAGAGAGAGAGAGAGAGGGTTGAGGGGGAGGGGGTATGGGGAAGAGACAGAGACACACTGAAGTTAGATAACGATACATTAGATATTATTGATGTTTAATTATTATCTGTTTTATTCTAAAACGTTGGAGATCCACTCAACACCAACCTACCTTGTTGTAAACAACCTCCAGTGACAGAGGCACCGCCTCCCGATCACCGTCAATCCCAAATCTCTTACTTGCTGCACCTAGAAAGACAAACACAGGACTCTGTATAAGGCCAGCAGTACAGCCACGAAAAGGAAATCATGGAACTATTTATAACATTTTTCAACAATGAAAAAAAGGGAGAAGAACTTTAGATTCAGAAGACAGACATTAAGGAACAAACTATGAAAGTAGAATCTGAGTCACAGATGGAAAAAGCAGACGCAGTTCCCAAACCAAAGATCCAGACTTTTTGCGGATTCCTCATGACTGATGATGCATTTTTTGGGGTTTTGGAAAATGTTGATGTGCTGTTTTATTATGGGCAGGTTGCTAGGCGACAGACATGTCAGTCATGCTCACCCATAGCCTTAATGGCTCGTGTCCCAGCGGCGTGACCCAAATCCAGGGAGTGGATGAACACCTCCGTCCTCCTATTGCCTCCCGCTAACGTCAACTACAACAACAGGACACACAGATTTAGACACACATTCAAACCCACGTGCTATAACTGAATGTAACTTCATGTGTGTGTTTATTTCAATTTTCAACTATAATGAGATGTTTCCATGGATGTCATTATTTCCATGGATGTCATCGTAAGGAAATGCTTCTCAAATCACATTGAGAGAGCGAGAGAGAGAGACAGAGAGAGAGACACACACAGAGAGAGAGAGAGAGAGAGAGAGAGACAGACAGACAGACAGAGACAGACAGAGACATAGACATAGACAGAGACAGAGAGGGAAAGAGGGAGAGAGAGACAGACAGAGACAGACAGAGACAGAGACAGAGACAGAGAGGGAAAGAGGGAGAGAGAGACAGACAGAGACAGAGACAGAGAGGGAAAGAGGGAGAGAGAGACAGACAGAGACAGACAGAGACAGAGACAGAGAGAGAAAGAGGGAGAGAGAGACAGACAGAGACAGACAGAGACAGAGAGGGAAAGAGGGAGAGAGAGACAGACAGAGACAGACAGAGACACAGGGAGAGAGGGAGACACACACAGACACAGAGACAGAGTGAGAGACTTGGCCTTACCTCAGCCTGGTAAAGCTGTATCAGTGCAGGCCGGGCGGCGTGGCGACAGTAGTACAGCACCAGGTCAGCCAGGATGGGCAGACGTTCCTCGTTAGAACTATCGTAGGACTCGGACTCCGTCTTGGACGTTTGCTGCAGGAAGGAGAATTCATTCATTTAGTTTTGAGAGTGAAAAACCCCTGCTGTCGAGAGGTAATTTGTCTTTCGTAGTATATTTACAAGATTACGGGACAAGGCCAAAACACCATTCGACACATGGCATTATGACATTATGGGCCGGTTTCCCAGACACAGAAAAAAAAAAGCATCTTCAATGGAGATTTCAATGTTTCAATGTTCAATGTTATTTAGTCCAAGACAAGGCTTCACCTGTGTCCGGGGAAACTGGCTCTATATTGTTCCCAGGTGTTTCCCCAGGTGTGACCGTGGTCATACAGAGGAGAGAGGCTGACGTGTACCAGTCGTACCTGACACACCACGTTGACCGGCAGGTTGAGCAGACTTTGGGTGTTCCTCTCGTACCAGGGGTCCAGCATGCCGATGAAGCGGGCGATGTCATTGGTGCTGTCCTCCGTCCCCACCGGATTCAGCTCCTGCGGTAGGTAACGTCGATAAACAAGACCAACGTCATCCCTGTATCTGTATCACAGTGGTCCTCTGTGGCTCAGTCGGTAGAGCGTGGTGCTAACAACGCTTAGGTTGTGGGTTTGATTCCCGCTGGGACCATGTATACTGAAATGTATGCACTCACTGCAATGTAAGTCGCTTTGGATAAAAGCGTCAGCTAAATGGTGTATATTATGTATCTGAGGATCCGAAGTGTTGAGAGAATGAATCAACACATCAACATTCGTCTCCCAGACCTCTGTTTAGGACCTTGTGTCTTTTCATGCATGCACCAGTGGGGGCTGGTGGAGGTAGAAATCGGAGGACGGTGACACTCTGGAAGTGGAGGATCGAATCGGAGGATCGAAGGACGGCCTCATTGTAATTTGGAATTTCTTATTCCATTCCATGCATTACCATGAGCCCGTCCTCCGATTTCTACTTCCACCAGCCTCCCCTGGTATGCACATTCATAAATGTGTCTGCCAAATGGCATACATCATTATTACTATACATTATTTGTGCTCAATGCTCTGTAATGGTGTACAGTTTAGGGGTTACTGTAGGAGTATAGAATGAAGCAAAGCAAGTTATTTATCCTGGTATAGGAGTCACACTGAGGGTTCTCCAGAACTCACATTGGTTAAGGCTGCTCCCTTGATCGGGCTAGCAGACAGCGACCCAGGACTAGGGCTTCTCACACACACCGGGACCCCCGCGACGTCCCTCTTCACAGGAACAAAATAGAACTGCAGTTTAAACGCCCTACTGAGGCGCGGGCACGCGTTCTCCCTCTGCCGCAGGCTACTGTACGCCCTCGCCACCTTCCCCGCCACGTGGTCCGCCCCGAACACCACCACCCTCAACGTGGTGGCCGCCACCTCCCCGTCCTCGTCGATGCTCAGGATGGGCCTCCTCCGGAAGCACACGTGTTTGAGAGCCTGGGGCTGGAGTTGGGCCTGCGGCAGGGACAGGGAGCTCCAGTCTGGGCGGCGCAGGTGGACCTGCTGGGGGAGGGAGTTGGAACGCTTGGAGCGCACCAGTATCAGGTCCTTGGACTCCGGGGTGCCCAGGCTTTTGGCCCTGCAGAGGGTGTGGTTGTGCCTGGGCTTAAAGAAGAGCCTATGGAAGTGTTGGCTGAGCCGGGCTGACTTGCTGGACTTGTTACTGCTACCAGGGCTCTTCTCATAGACAGGAGAGGAGGTGGTGGAGGTGGAGGTGGAGGAGGAGGTGGAGGAGGAGGGGGTGTCATCGAGCTCCTCGAAGAAGTCGCTGTCGGCTCCGGAGGTGTAGGAGGAGAGGAGGGAGTGGGCGTAGCAGGAGGAGGCGACAGAGACGGTGGAGAACATGGAGTCCTTAGAGACGGTGGAGAGGGAGGAGGCGGTGGAGAAGGTCGAGGCACGGTGGTCCATGAAGCTGAAGCCATTGGGCATGTTGGACGTGGAAAACTCCTCCATCTCCTCCTCTTCATCCTCCTCCTCGACGTCGATCTCTGCCCCCTCCTCTTCGTCCTCCTCCTCCTCCACATCTTCTTCCTCGTCCTCCCCCTGTCCGTTCAAGTTCTGGAGGCCGGTCAGATCGTGTTCATTCTCCAGGATGGTGTTCAGAATGTCTGAAAAAGCATAAAGGGCAGAAAGCCACGTTACAATTGCGTACGGTCGCAAAAACGCAAGAAACAGTGCTCACCGCAAAGTTGTTCCGTTTAAAATGTATCCATTTGCAGTGCTATGTAATCCCAAATCAAGTCAAAGACTGTAATCAAGTCAACATGATAGAATTACGAAAGGCAAACACTGTCACAATGCCAGGAGGGTGTGTGTGGAGTCTTCTTACCAAAGTTGTCCTTGTCCCAGCGGAACATGTGGCACTTGGCTGTGGGCAGTGGTAGAGTCTGCAGCATCCCTTCAGAAGGAGCAGATAGAGACGGTAAGCATGATAAATAGGATAGGTGTACGTACAGTACCAGGCAAAGGTTTGGACACACCTTGCCAAGAGTGTGCAAAGCTGCCATCAAAGCAAAAGGTGGCTACTTTGAAGAATCTAAAATATAAAACATATTCTGGTTTGCTTAACACTTTTTTGTTTCCTACATAGTTCCTTGATTATGTGTTCCTTCACAGTTTTGATGTCTTCAGTATGAATCTACAATGTAGAAAATAATACAAAATAAAGAAAAACCATTGAATGAGAAGGTGTGTCCAAACTTTTGAATGGTACTGTATGTGTACAGTGAAGTCACTACAACCAACAATATCAACACATCTAATGTAAAAAAACAAAACAAAAAAAACAAAACATCAAATAAGTGTATACAGTACATCATCATTATTACGTATCATGATAAGGAAAGTGGCCAGGGACCGGAGACTCCACCCCTCTCACCATCAGACTTCCTTCCACTGGACGCTGGGACTCCCATCCTCTCCCTCAGCCCCTCCAGAACCTGGGTCACATGACCTCTGCCCTTCTGCTGGTCGCCCATGGCAGCAGCCGTCTCCAGGACGTCGGTCACCATGGAGAAGAGCTCCCCCAGCTCCTCCACACTCTTGGCCTGTTGAGGGATAGTTGTGATGCCGTCACTGTGAGGTCATCACAGCCACCGTGTTCTACGTAGGCTTCTACCAATCACAGTCCCCGAAGGACGTATTGTTTTTCTTGTCTGCATTGTTGTCTTCACTGTAACAGGCGCATCCCCCGCGGACGCCAAACAAAGCTTGCTTCCTCGCTCACAAGCTCCCACGAGCCTATTAAGCGATTTGGGCCTCAAAATAGGGTGAGCGGAGTTCTCAGGCTATTCTGAACTGAAATTAGATGAATTCTGAAATGGTTCTCAGGCTATTCTGAACATTGAACAATGAAAACCCAGAGAACCCATGAACACCACAGGGTTTCTGTAGGTGACGGATCACATCTAATGAAGACACTAAATGAAGCAACAACTAAAGCAACGTGACGGTCGTCTACGCACAGCCAAGGTCCTCCAGTGGAGTATTGTGTGGTACCTGCAGGGCTTTGTGAATGTCCTGGAGAGGGTACTTGGTGCCCAGGGCGGACTGGTAGGCATGTTTGATCAGGGTGATGTAGGTCTCTCTCTGGGAGTGCTGTATGCCACTCAGCTGTTCCGCCACACACAGAAACTCAGCTGGGACCTCAGCCGGGTTCATCAAAAGAACAGTCCTGCAGGATTAAACATAGGGTTTGTTGTCAGAGGTGAGAACACACACACACACACACGTACATACATGCAAAACACACACACACACGCACCCACGCACGCACACACACACACACACCACACACACACACACACACACACACACACACACACACACACACACACACACACACACACACACACACACACACACACACACACGAAGGGGAAAAACCCAAATGATGAAGTGTGAGATGGAAGTAGAGATATATTGGGATCTGCATGGGGAGGGACTGATGGGGATTTCCAAGCCACCTTTAACTGTATATGACCCTAACACTTAAAACACATGAAAATCCCTGAAAAGCAATACATAAAAAAGACGATTATTACTACTAAATAGTCACAATAGTCAAGCGATATAAAAAGTACAGTTTGAGTACTCCCATCTGTCCCACCTGTACACATGCTTTAGTGATGCTCTCTAGCGAATACCAACACCTCGGACATGTTTAGTGCGTGACCGTCGTGATAAGGATATATATATATATATATATATATATATATATATATATATATATATATATATCTAGATACAAGAGGCAGTTATTTAGAGAGAAATATGACACTATCACCTCCTTCCTTTGTCAAATGATGTCATGTTCCTTTTTACGCAGAAGGAGGAAATGAGAAGCAGAATTTGAGAACTGGGTCAGGAGACAAGGCCAACCTCAGATATAAACCGTGGCCACATGAACCCAGCAACGATCAGTAAAATCAACATCGGTCAACAACAGTCAAACACAGCGGTGTTCATATCATAGTGTTCTATTTCTATGTCTATGTCTGTGTACGTTATGGGGCTGCATTAGCGTAGCATGGACAAAACTACTAAGAGTGTTCAACACACGATACGATGTGCCATTGACTTACATTGTCTTTGAGCGATGGGCTGAGGTGGTCAGGCCCTGCTCCTCTCGCACCAGTCTGTGGTAGGATATCCCTGTGAAAACAGACAAGGGGATTTTGAACATTCAATATGATTATGTTATGTTTACTTCGTACTCGTGGGCTTACCGTACCTTAAGAACTGTGTGTCATAATGAGTTGTGTAGGTCACTGTCTGCCAGGGCCCATTCAGTTATTAATTTGTTCATTCATTCATTTCATTTATCGCATCATATTTAGTCATAAATCTGAGGTACGCTCTTGCAGAGCACCACAGTCCATTGATGCTTTCTGGTAAAGGGGGCAGGCCGTCAGTTGTCAGGTTTACTATTCGGTTCTGCTTTTTCAGATTCCAATACCATATCTGCTTTCATAAGTATTGTCATGCAACACTAAAGCTACACTTCTTCATTCTCCATCTTGTGAAACTTGAAATATTAAACATGTGAAACTTAATTATTCAGTTTGGTAATGTAAGGATCAGAATCATCCGACATTGCATGTATTTGAGCATTGGACTCTCGGTGTATTTCAATGGAATAATCTTCAGTAACTGAATACGTTGTATTTCACTGTCACAGTCACTAGGGGGCAGTCAATATCCATGGGTGAGAGAGTGATATGCCTGTCTGATCAGATCGTCGAGAGAGCTGTCTAGCCACTATTAGTTTTTAAAAACAGATTAAGAAACATCTTGAAAGTATATATATATACAGTACCAGTCAAAAGTTTGGACACACCTTCTCATTCAATGGTTTTTCTTTATTTTTTAAAATTTATTTTCTACATTGTAGATTAATATTGAAGACATCAAAACTATGAAGGAACACATATGGAATTATGTAGTAAACAAAAAAAGTGTTAAACAAACCAGAATATGGTTTATATTTTAGATTCTTCAAAGTAGCCACCTTTTGCTTTGATGACAGCTTGGCAAGGTGTGTCCAAACTTTTGACTGGTACTGTATGTATATATATAAGTCAATACAAAGTCAATATTTTGCTTCAATTTATCAATGTCGTCACATGAATCAATCTAAGATCCCATAGAGAACCGGTGAACATGGAACGGCAGTCGCGGTTGTTTCCATGTTACCTGGGGCCTTGAGTTCCTGGTGCAAGGTGGCGAGCAGGGTCCGACACACACTGCAGTAGGGCTCCGGCCAGGTGAGGAAACACCTGAACACCTCACAGGCCTCCTCCAGCAGCTCCGCGTCCGGGGGACAGAAGGGGGTCTGCGACCAGAAGAACAAGGAGAAGAAGAAGAAGATGTCTTTATTGTCCAGGAAAACAGAAATGTGTACTTTCTGCATAAACTTTCTGACTTTTAAGATAGTCAAGTCAAGTCAAGTCAAGTTTACTTGTCATTACATTGAATACAAGTAATATAATAATAATATACACCATTTAGCTGACACTTCTATCCAAAGGGACTTACATTGCAGTGAGTGCACACATTTCAG
>NC_139676.1:12792645-12812645 GCF_951799395.1 Argentina silus
AATGTCATTTATTGACACACATAACATCAGTGCCAATAGCCGGAATGTTGACTCAGGGGAACCTTTTTCAAAACATGAATGTTTGACCGACGGCTTACATTCTATGATCCAATAGAATACTTTTAAAAGGATACGGGAAATACATTTCGAAAGGTTTATATATTGAACAATCTGTTTACGTGCTGGCGTGTGTCGCAAATGTATGAAACTGTGTCTTTTCATAAGAGGATGTACTGTATGAACATCCCCTGTAGCGTCAACAAGGACACTTCCACATTTTCAGTTGTCGCAACAGTGGGTTTACCAGTACAAGACAGCTGACCCACTGAGGCTCGTCACTGGTGTTGATGTGTTGATACCTTGTGTCTATGAGGTTTTGGGGTCTGAACCGAGGTTGACATTTACATTTACGTTTATGGCATTTAGCAGACGCCTTTATCCAAAGCGACTTACAACAAATACATTTGTCTCAGTAAGTGAATCATCTATCCATCAGTCATCATAAATTAATCTATGCTAGGACCAGGGGCTATTGGCAGTCACAATGCTAGAAGAAAATGTATTTACAAGAAAGAAACTTGCACAGGGAGGTTGTGGGGATGAAGAGGTCTTTAGGAGGGACAGTTAAGATGTAGCCTGAAGAGATGGGTCTTCAATCTACCATCTGCTGTTAGCATCACAGCTCTACTCTAATATACTGACAAGAGCCATAAGTTCAGTCAGATAAGCAGAGTTTACACTTTGGGTTGAAGTAATCAGTGCTCGGACCAGGGGCCATTGGCAGTCACAATGCTTGAAGAAGGAATAGGTCTCCTGCATGCCCTGGGGAGCAGGTGTTCCAAGTCTCAGGCACGGTTTGGTTACTCATCACATCAACTGTGGCAAGACCTCCAGTTCTCTCATCTAAGACTCCTCTCCTCTCCTTCTCTCCTCCGTTGCTTCCCTCTCTTCCCTCTCTTCTTGTCCTCCCGATCATAATTTCCAACAGCCCACCAAACAGGAAGAATGCTCCCCTGCTCCTCTGAGGAAGCAGGTGCCTCTCCATTGTTGCTGTTTGATCAGCTGCTCAGATAGAGTCCCACAGCCTGGGGGGAGGTGAGGGGGGGGGGGGGGGGGGCTTCATTGTGTAGACCCCCCCTGATTGATAGACTCTCACAGACCAGGGGGGGAGGAGGGAGGTGCGTGTGAATGTGTGTGTGTGTGTGTGTGTGTGTGTGTGTGTGTGTGTGTGTGTGTATGAGAAGGGGGGGGGGGGGGGGGGATTGATAGAGTCCGTTATTCTCATTCACAATTCCTCTGCTTGGGCAAAACCACTATGACCCCCCCCCCCCCCCCCCCCTTCCCCCGGCCTACTGTATGAGAACCGACCCCTTATGGTTTTAGGAAATAACAGTCGAACAATAACCACTCTACTGTAACTAAGTGCTTCCCTTTTGTTCAGTGCACTACCGGTGAGGTGAGGTAAGGTAAGGTGAGGTGGGGTTGGGGTAGTCCTTTCGCACAGGGCCCTAACAGGTACACCGAGGTTCCGCACAATGACCTAGAATCAAACAATGAGAATCAGGTTAATCACTGTCTGACTGACAGTACAGCAGCAACTTAGCTGACGTAGCTGCAGGTACAGGTATGCACGGTCAGGTACAGGTATGCACGGTCAGGTACAGGTATGCACTGTCACTGTAGAACAGAGCGAATCTGCAGAGTTGAACTTCCATGAACTGTCTATACATGACTTAGTGGTCTTGACCTCATTGTACACGTCTTGACTTAACTGTCTATATGAGTCTACGTCACTACGCATCCACTCTGTTTTTTTTGTTTCTTCAAACCTCACATCGTGGGGCGTTCAGTGGCGTAGCACACTAAGGCGCATGCCATATCATCGCAAAGTCCCTGGTTCGATTCCGGCCATCGACATATCCTGCATGTCATCCCTCCTCTCTCTCTCACCCATCCTTCCTGTCAATCTCTACTGTCTCTATCCCAATAAAGCAGAAATGCCCTAAAAAAATATATATATTTAAAAAAAACATCAAATCGTGTGCACGTTCCATGTGTGATAAATCGATACAGGACACAGTGGGCACGGTCGCTACGAACAAGGAAAAATTTCAACTTTTTATACTTGAAATAGCCAATGCCATCCGGTGAATGGAAGTCAACCAACTTGTGTCCTTGCCTTGCCACCAGGTATCCCTCTGCAGCAGCAACAGCCAGGGGATGAGGTGTACCCAACCTGTGATTAAGACCAACAGTGTTGCTTTCATATGGTTATGCTGCCACAGACGTACGTTTTGAAAACATTCATCGAATCTTTCCCTCACTTCCTCAATAAAGGTTGAAATTCCAAGAGGGCTCTGGCCAATTATGCAAATACATTCTGAATTGCATGTTGTTGTTGTTGTTGAGGTTGTTGTTCAGGTTGTTGTTCAGGTTGTTGTTCAGGTTGTTGTTGACTGCATTGACTTATTTTTGGTGTGGTTTAACCATATTTGTGTTGTGAAAGTGCGTATTGAGGGTGTGAAAGTATTATAGGTGTGAAAGTTCTGAGTGTGTGTGTGTGTGTGTGGCCCAAAGGTGAAACCCAGATCCATTCGATAACAGACTCATAGGGACACAAACAGGAAGAGGTTGTGTGTATCACACTGGAGGGGGGGGGGGGTTTCCATGGCAACGGCCTTGTCTGCAAAAAAAAAGAAAAAAGAAGGTGTTGCCACTTTCACTCACACTTGGAGATCTACGTGGGAGACTAAAACGCCCCGTGTGTACGCACGCACGCACGCACGCACGCACGCACGCACGCACGCACGCACGCACGCACGCACGCACGCACGCACGCACGCACGCACGCACACACACACACATGCAGGAATGTGCAGACACACAACCATGGTAACTCACACTTTGGGGCGAACACTGTGCTGCAGTTCCTAATGATGGACTGAGATGGGCTTGAAACGCAGATAGCATTCAGTTAAGACTCAACTCACAGAGTCCGAGTCAATAATCTGAACACAGTCAGAAGATAGATAGATAGATAGAGAGAGAGAGAGAGAGAGAGAGAGAGAGAGAGAGAGAGAGAGAGAGAGAGAGAGAGAGAGAGAGAGAAAGAGAGAGATAGATAGGTACTTTATTGATCCCCGAGGGGAAATGAAGGCGTTACAGCAGGCCTCAAATCTGGTTCGTCATGATTCCTGTTATGTCCCTCACATCTGAATTATCATCATAATCAAAATACACTGTAAGCTCTGAGGTGAAGTTAGGACTCACTGACAGCCTTTATCAACTGTAGACAGAAAGATTGGCAGGAACTTTGTGAGAGTGAGACCCTAACCCTAACCCTAACCCTAACCCTAACCCTAACCCTATCAACTGTAGACAGAAAGATTGGCAGGAACTTTGTGAGACCCTAACCCTAACCCTAACCCTAACCCTAACCCTAACCCTACTTCATCATAGCTACATCAGCTAACTAAGTTAGCTAACTAACAACCCCTGGTCCCATTTAGACCACACACACACGCACAGGCACACTGTATCCACGCAACAAACACATGGTTGTATTAATTTACTTCCTCATTGCCTATTATACGGATGACCATCCAATCACGTTGGCTGTCTAAAAAGGAGAAGTTCCCAAAATGGTGCATGGTGGGGGTTCTTGAAGTTGAGTTCCTTTTCAACCAGTGACATCATTTTTACACCCCCTCACTAACTCTAACCCCCCCCCCCCCCCCCCCAACCATGCATCTGCATTTCACTGTCAACACCATCCTTAACAAATTCGCTTTACATCAAACAATGCAACAAAAAAAAAAAAATCAAGTTGGGTTACATATAGCAAGGTTTGACATTTGATGTTATGGTGGTTGGACAGGCGAATTTGCAAGTGAAATCACAAAGTGTCGCAGTTGCATGGACGGTAAGGATGATTGCTCCTCATCGTTTAAGCAAAATAGGTCGTTAACAACCTGACCTGGCCTCTAATCTCTCCCACCCTCTTTCTGCTATACTAAGTATGGGATCAGAAAATGTATATTGATTTAACGGCCGTGAACTTGCTGTGTCCTGTAATAGACGTTAGGGTTACGTCGAATAGAACATGTCTAAACATCCTTTTCTTACATGCCTGTATGCCTGTATGCCTGTGACACATGACAATGACATGGTATTAGGGTTCTGCACACACATAGTTATACACATATCTGAGGTTTTACCCTTTTTTTTTTTACCCTGTGTGTGTGTGTGCGAGTTGGGGGGGAGAGGGGGCAGTGGGAAGTGTGTGTGTTGGGGGGGAGTCTGTGTGTGTGTGTGTGTGTGTGTGTGTGTGTGTGTGTTGCTGATGTTTCTGTGTGTGTGTGGTATGGAGGTAGAGGGTGTGTGTGTGTGTGTGTGTGTGTGTGTGTGAGTGTGTGTGGGGGGGTGTTTTACAGACTATTTTCTGAAAGAGAACAATATCACAATATGCTCGAAATCGGGATATTTGATCATATATAATATTGGCCTAACTCTACATAGCTCGTAGTCTGACTGTCAGTCGTTTACTCCAAGGATTACAACAATCACAAGTGCTCTTGTCAGATCCTATGATTGATACTCAAGTTCCCTACGTGCAATTCCAAATGTGTTCAAACAGATCAAGACAACTGACAACACTACAGACGTACACAGCTTTCATGTTCATGGTCAACTTTCACACTTTGAGCTTGATGTCTTCATCATGACATTATTATCAGCCCCAGCCCGGAAACTTGTTGGCTGCTTTACAAATCTGCCCATCACGAATGCAAACACATACAGAGTATCATGTTGTCTCTTGTCCCTCAACACCAGAATGATAACTTTTTAAAAGGATTTTACTGTACCACCAACAAAATCATGCAGTAATGTTTATTTTTTTAGCTGCCCATCACGAATGCAAACACATACAGAATATTATGTTTCCAACTCTTGTCCCTCCACACCTTTTTTGGGTCAGAATGATAACTTTTTAAAAGGATACTTTACTGTACCACCAACAAAATCATGCAGTAATGTTTGTTAACAACCTATAATTTGAATCACTCATAGCATTACAAGACTGTATATAACCACACATATAGCCATACTAGCATGGTTGTCATGGGTCAAATCAAAGACCACAGAGGAGGCATCAAACCCTCAGTCCTCAAGCAGAGGAGGCTGCTTACCTGTTGTTACCGCCTGACATCCATCGCCTCTCGGCGGGCCTCTGAGTCTGAGCGTAAGCCTCTCCGGTCCGATCCCAACTGCCATTCATTCATGAGAGGGAGAGAGAGAGCGACATCACCACATCCTTGATCCTTCACTGGGTTTAGAGAAACAACAAATGTGACCACCGGCCGCAGGAGCAAAAGCAGTAGTGGCAGTGCCTGTAGTCTTCCGCACACACACACACACACACACACACACATACATACGCACACACACGCGCACACGCGCACACGCACACACATACGCACGCACTGGGCTAGAGTGAGTCACGCAAACAGGAAGTGAATGAGAGAGGTGCATTTGAGCACAATGAGGAAGGCTGGCTGTGCACAGTGTGGTGGAGAGGGGGGGGGAGTGTGGGGGGGGGGGAGTGTGTGTGTGTGTGTGTGTGTGTGTGTGTGTGTGTGTGTGTATGTGTGTGTGTGCATGTGCTGCGGGGGGGGAGAGGGGGCGTTGGGAAGTGTGTGTGTTGGGGGGCGGGGTCTGTGTGTGTTTCTATATTTGTGCAGGGGGGGTCTGTGCACGTGAGTGTGTGTGAGTGTGTGTGTGTGTGTGTGTGTGTGTGTGGGGGGGGGGGGGGGGGTTGGGGGGGATGGGAAAGAGAAAGAGGGCCTCTACCCTAAAAGGAAGTCATTTGTTTCAATTGTTTGTTTTTGTGATATTTTCCTGAATTAAGATGTGTTTCAATGTTTTGTTTGTCTTGGCTTTGTTCTTCATTGTTGACAGCTGGCCCATTGGTGTAGCAAGGTAACACTGTTTCTGGCCATAACTGCAATTGCATATACACAAATTATTGTGACAGAGTGGTCATTTGAGACAAATGTCCCCTCACCTGATATTTGAACTACCAGTAGTAAAGCAAACCAATAGAAAAACAGCCTCCCATCAGTGAATGCATATAAACAATAGACTTACTTACTGCATAAAAATGCCATATGAGAATCACTAACCACTATACTTTCAGCGTGTTTTTGGTTAGAACATCTTCCTGAGCCCACATTGCCCAATGAGGTGTCATGTATTTAGGCTCATTGCGACACAGTTCCTGGCTCTAATTCATCTCTCTCTCTCTCTCTCTCTCTCTCTCGCTCTCTCTCTCTCTCTCTGTCCACTCAGCTGTTCTGGCACAGGCAGACACCTCGTCCTCTACTTCCCCAGGAGATAATTTGCCTGATATTTGCATTTAGCATAAATAGCGTGAATCCCCCTCCCTTTCAGAGAAGGAAACGTTGTGAGCGGGGGCATAATAAACAGAGGCAATGCCAGTAAGCTACCGAACATTAACATGCATGAGGTAGTTTGACCAATCGTAGTCAGGGAAATTGAAGAGTAAACAGTATTTCCCTCATTGCTTGCTTTGCATGGGCCTACAGTATATGTTTTGATGGTGGATTCTCCTTACTCCCGTGATAGCTCTGAGTCTCACAAAGGTCAAAGTTAAAAATGGCACGGAACACAAAGAGTTTAGTTTCTGAGAGGAGGCCTAATCAAATCAGTTCTCCATAACTGCTTTTGAGCATCACTATTGAAGTGATAGCCTCGACACCGAAGCGCAGCAAGAGTATCTTATATGAACAGCTGTGAAACACTGCCACCTCCTGTTCTGAAGGCTATAGGTGAACAGTAGACGTTAGGAGACCATTAGACCTACCATAGTATGTCCTTGATGACCTGCCAACTGTAATAACAATATAACCCCCCAAATGCCAGAGGTAATTGACATGGTAAAGGTAAACCTTTATCTATCAGTCTTGAATTGGTTGTCAATGAACATACATAGGTTTGCTTCATTTGTAAGTGCGTAACCATGTGTAAGTAAGTAAGTCTCCATTTGTAAGTACTTCATTTATTGAGTGCAATTTTGTTGTGGATCATTTGGAATTGACCGGTGTTTCATCTTGACACCACAAGGTGGCGCTCTGTGCACAGACTCGGCATATCGACCCCGCAGCAACAGGTGCTTCGCCGTCGCGATGCTCGGTTGCAATCTGACAAGAGAGACGTTGCATAGGAATACACGGTCGTTACGCGTCGTACGTCAGACAACATCAATATAATCGGAGTGTTTCCGATGTATATAACTCGCCTCTCTTGTCGTTTTGAGGAGATTGAACTGTGATTCGCAGGTTTTTCACGTTTAAGGACAAGCTTATTCAATCGGACACTAACGCATTTAGCTGTTTACGAAAGCAGTCATAACGTCAAGGGACGGGACCGTTACGCTGTATCTGGCGCGTGATGGGTATGGGCGAAAGAGCGCGAAAGTCAGGTCGTCAAGGTGACGGTTAGGCCGAGGCCTCCCTAGTTCATTAGATTCAAGTGAATATAATTTAGGCTACTGAATTATTCGCAGACAACTCCAATTTAGTTTCTCCTGAATCGTCAGCTTCCTATGATAAGGTAAAGTACCGTAGGCCTACGCTATCGAAACATTTAGGTAGAAATAGCGTAAAACCCAGTAGGCTAATCACCTGAGCATATCTTACCTGCACAGTTTAGACAACGGTGGCCAAGGAGGGCAGGCTACTCATGAAAACTAGCTTTGGCCTTATCTTCATAGAAGGCCATAGCGAGACCAAGACCTGTTCCCATAAGACAACAAAGACAACACTTTCACATCATGAAAATGAATGCAGAGACCACTTTAAAATGTCAAACAAGCACAGGCTCCATCAATGGCCTGAGGAGACGGGCTGGTTAGCGTTGCATCAGAGAGCCAATCATGTTACAGCTGCTTTGCGCGCCGTTAAGTCCCCGATGAATAGGCCTGCATTAGGGACGAGATCCAAACGTACCCCTGCTTAGCCTTACAATAACACAGAACATGGTAAAGATGTGAGAATTAACGAAATAGGTGTGATGGACTGCAGATCTCTTGTTAATAGTAGCCTAGCCTGTGTTGGTGATGGAATCCAAAGTGTGAGGTATCAAAGAACATCTTTATAGTAGGCCTATAGGCCTAGTCAATAGCCTTTTGTGTGTTTTATGATTTTTCTTGCAAGTCACATTTCTAAATTTTCAGTAGGACTCATAGGTCTCCAAACCGATGTCTCCGGCAAACGGATCGAAAAGAGAAACGCCTGTAAAATATGCTTATTAAATGTTAATTAAATCTGGTTCATAGTCGAAATCATATGGTATTTGAAAATCCAAATAATAGATTGATATAACAGTGATCATATCTATAACAGTGGGTTAATATAAAAATACGTATTATTAATAATAATCATGGATACTAATGAATCGCCAAATTAAACGTATAGCCTCATTTGTTTTTGTGAGGAAGTCAACGTAAAGCTGTCATTTCTATTACAATAACAACTCCAGGAAGCTTGAAATATGTAATCTAAAGGGTGATCAGATAAACTGTATCCGTTCGTTGCCCTCTCCCTTGGCAAACAATTAGCCGTATCTATCATTTTATTGATAAGCTACCAGTGGATGTCGTTGTTCACTCCTTTTACCCGCGGATTGTCACTCCTCGGGATGACCTCAAGCTCTGCAGACGCTCCAGTCGTCCTTCACTTTC
This sequence comes from Argentina silus, assembly GCF_951799395.1. Lineage (NCBI taxonomy): Eukaryota > Metazoa > Chordata > Actinopteri > Argentiniformes > Argentinidae > Argentina > Argentina silus. Next base: position 12,801,407 of record NC_139676.1, read on the forward strand.
TATACAGACAGTGAGTGCGGCAGACACAGAGAGGACGAAGAAGAGAGGGAGTGAGTGAGTGAATGAGAGAGGAGTGAAACAGATCATAAGGAGACTAGCGGCTCGTATATCCAGCAGTTTATATTTTGCGCCGGAGATTTCAAGAAACAAACAAGAACACAACAGCACTTGTGAGATCAGACAGAGAAGAGAGAGAGAGCTGGCTGATATTTGAATGAGTTTTCTGCGTAGCTGAATTGTTATTCCGAGGTATAGTGTCCTATGTGGAGATTTCTTAACCTCGTAAGCCGATTTATTTCACTTAAAGGTGCATATGTGTAATGTTATAGCTCGGATGTATTCGATCTGTCCGTGAGATTATTGATACACGATAACGCTAAATGATGATATAATTACGATAATCAAATGTTCTTGATATGTGCATGTTTAATTCCAACAAATGTTCGATAGCCTATTGCATTTGGTATCTAATTCACGTGGTCTATATTTCCAGTGGTCTTCATTTCCAGCATCACAAAGTTTATTTCCTATCTCTTGTCTTCCAGGGTACGGCTGTGTTTTTCAGCGCAAGAGACACCGAACAACAAGGAATACAATGTTGAGGGTTTTGGATACCGTGGTCACTGTCTTGACTGTGTCCGTTATGCTGGAGGGGGTACTCGGGGGATACGGGATGAGTATGTTCGCCGCGCAGACGTCTCCCCCGGACCCTTGCTACGACGAGAACGGTAACCCGAGAAGATGCATCCCCGATTTTGTGAACTCCGCTTTCGGGAAGGAGGTGCGCGTGTCCAGCACCTGTGGTAAAACGGCCAGCAGGTACTGCGTGGTGACGGAGAAGGGCGACGAGAGGAATAGGAACTGTCACACCTGCGACGCCTCGGACCCCAAAAAGTATCACCCACCGGCGTATTTGACCGATCTCAACAATCCACACAACCTCACTTGCTGGCAATCGGAAAATTACGTCCAATACCCGCAGAATGTCACGTTGACACTGTCCCTGAGCAAAAAATTCGAAGTCACCTACGTGAGCCTGCAGTTTTGTTCACCGCGTCCCGAATCTATGGCTATTTTCAAGTCTATGGACTACGGCAAATCTTGGGTCCCTTTCCAATTTTATTCGACCCAGTGCAGAAAGATGTATAACAAACCAAGCAAGGCCACTATCACCAAGCAGAACGAACAAGAGGCTATATGCACGGACTCTCACACGGAAATGCGCCCTCTGTCCGGCGGACTCATCGCCTTCAGCACCCTGGACGGCAGACCCTCGGCGCACGACTTCGATAACTCGCCGGTGCTCCAGGACTGGGTCACCGCTACCGACATCAAGGTGACTTTCAGCCGGTTGCACACTTTCGGTGACGAGAACGAGGACGATTCGGAGCTCGCCCGGGACTCATATTTTTACGCTGTGTCCGACCTGCAAGTTGGCGGTCGGTGCAAGTGCAACGGCCACGCGTCGCGGTGCGTTAAAGACCGGGACGGAAACCTTGTTTGCGAGTGCAAACACAATACCGCGGGACCGGAGTGCGACAGGTGCAAACCGTTCCACTACGACCGACCGTGGCAACGCGCGACAGCAAGAGAAGCGAACGAATGTGTTGGTAAGTCAACCCTATGGCATTGTGTGCTATCTAATTGGCTAGTTTGCTAAGCGCATCATGACTTGAACTATTGTGTTGTTCTCAACCAAATAGGCCTATATCCTAAATCAATAACCTTGATATATATATAAATATCACCGCAATAAAGCGATGCACTTTAATTTATTGGAAAATATATATATGTATAATTGGAGTGATTAGGCTGTAATTATGGTATTCAGTCTTATTGTCGATGTGCGCACTGCGCGTTTGTCAGTTTTGTTGAAAGTGAAACTCACGTGCTTTCCTCTGGAAGAAATTATATTTTGTAAGCCTATTTCATGAATTTGAAATGGCATTATAAAACAGCATATTACGCACCAACAAGGTAGACCACACGTTTTACGCAGCTGCCTTGGGACACAGTTATAGTATAAATGTGGCTTCCTCATTGAATAATTAATTATCATTATACAATAATCACAATAATATCAATAACAATAATTATATACGTAGGCCTATTATTATTATTATTATTATCGTTGTTATTATTAGCCGATTCTTATTCTTATTCCTATTATTATTATTATTATTATTATTATTATTATTATTATTATTATTATTATTATAAGGGTAGGCTATATTTGTTAGTCATTGCTTTTATCTATGCATACTATCAGCGGCAACCCATTCCAACTATGCATGCTTTCGTTATGACACTAATTTTATTTGAAAATCGATCAAAAACAAGACTGTATCCACCCGTAAAAGACGTCTCAAATAGAATGTATTAACCAAACCACAGCTAGACCCATGTGGCTTAGCCTACTTAGCCTGCGTAGCCAAGCGAACGTCCACGCTGGTAAAATATTGTTCAAGTCACATGCAATTTGAAAACCATAAGCCCATTACACCATCGTAGCTCAAATAGAGGTTTTGGAGGAACCACCCACTTCAAAAGCACCGCCACATCTCAATGTCTAATCATTCACTGCGTCGAAATGTTTCTCATGGGCAGGCTTATGTACAGTCTCAACTTTATCACCGCAATAAAGCGATGCACTTTAATTTATTGGAAAAGCATTAAAAACGAGCCCACCGCGGTCGTAATTGGACACAGACGTCTTTCCCCACATACATAGTATAATTATTTTTCTATATCAAAGTTAATTCTAGGCCAAATTTTGTCGATAGATTTTTTTACAAAATATTATTATTATTATTATTATTGTTATAGCCGTTGTCTTGTTATATGACGTGTATTACTGTTTTTGCAAACATGTCAATCTGAATTAGGCCTACATGTTTTGTATTTCATTTTATTTCTACCGTTTAGTCTGATATTAAATGTCATGATTATTATGATTATGATTGTTAATATTATTATTATTATTATTATTATTATTATTATTATTATTATTATTATTATTATTATTATTATTATTATTATTATGCCTTTTAATATGTTCGTTGGTGGTAGACCTATTGTCTTCACTGAAAAAAAAATAAACGGCGACCAACATTTATGAACCAAGCGTGGACAAGAAAGTAATCTCGTTGTAGATATAACATAGATTCCTATCTTCAACGAAAACAGGTCCATTTAGTGTTCCTGATAGGGCTCTGTATACTTTCCTGTCTGCCCTCATGACGGCAAATAAAGACAATAAAGGAAGCTATCTCATCGGACATAATGCGGGCACTTTTGGGTGTGTGGTTTCATTCAGAACAGTGTTTCCACCAGCGGGGATACATCAGCTGCTAACCCAGATAGGGCCAATGCCACGGATCAAAGAAACAGTAGTTGTGTTTTATTACGGGTAGACACGTTTATGTTCTATAGCGGCAGGTGTTCTAAAGATAAGATTTATTCACGCTTTGATGAGGAGGGAGGGCCTGAGTTGTATAGGTGAGAATATGAAAGAGCTGCTGCTTTAGATAAGGCAGAAATCAATTATTGCAAAAAATGTTGTGGCATGTAAACTTAGTGTACCTGCGGTGGGTTGACTGAACTCAACATGCCGAGATTGTAGCATAATGACTGTGGTTATGGTTGTAGGCTTTTGTGGATTTTCTTTTCACCACCCCAGTCTGTATTGTAAGCCATAATTGCCCTCTATATGGTTTCAAGGTTAATGCTGGGGGTAGTTCTCCACAGAAGGTATGTTACCAAAGACAACCCGGTAGTTATATTTACACTGTGGCTTAAATGGGCAGTTAAATGGGCAGTGATCCCTATAGCAGTTCATGCGATCTATCAGAGGTTCATGTAACGTGGATTGAATGCATTGAAAGTAGGCAGACATATGAAGACTGGTGACTATGAGGAGGAAGAGTTGGATAATGTCAATGATGAATGATGATGATGATGATGATGATGATGATGATGATGATGATGATGATGATGATGAAGATAACAGCGGGCGATGAATGCAGACTGTACTCAACGTCCCTCCGTAACCCACTCTAGATGCGTCCGATTTCTACAACAGCAATCTCACGCAGCGTCGCTGACGTGTCCTACAGCGATTGAAAGGTGACAGAGAGTATAGGCCCGATGTGGGACTCCATATTGTTCTCATCACTCAGGCGGTCGGTCAGTGTGTCCGTGAGCCAGCGTGAGAGAGACTTGCAGTAACACGAACAGGCTCAACCTCCCCCTCGTCTTGACACTGTTTCCATCCCACAAGGTGCCAGGGAAAGTGGTCGCCGTATTGTTTGACAGTCATCCGCGGCGTGCGTCGACTGTTTTGACACGTAGCAGGTGTTTAAAAGCTTTTCTGTTTGCTGCTTTTGTCCATTTCCAGAGCCTCTCGGTGGCAGAAGTAACAGTAGATCAACAGTGGAAATATCTACGCGGTGCGCACTGTAGCAACCGGTTAGGAATACAGTGTGGAGAAGGTCACACAGCCATGTAAACAAAACTGTGAAAGGTAGCTATTAAGGTGGCTGGGGTGACTGATCGAGTTTCATTCTCTAAATATCCCGACTGACATATTACTCCAGGGCTCAAATTCACCGGCGTCAAAAGGCAATTTCTGCCATTTGGCCACAAAAAGATTGTAGAGTGACAAATGAATGACGAATAAATCACGGAATGAGTGAACGGATGAATGTCAGCGGGCTTGCGAGGAAGGAGAAGAAAGGAAGGAGGCTTTGCCTCCTGGGTCGCCTCCGGTCTCCCAATCACAATGGTGGATCCATGTAGCTCCCATCTCATCCGTGTGTGCTGGAAAAGCAAACAGGCCTGTTTAGACACAACTGCGCCGCAATAGGAATGAATTGTCCTGCCCCCCCCCCCCCTCCAGTCCCCCCCCAGTATCCTTGGCACTTTATTTTTACCGGACCAGCATGTATGTATGTGTGTGTGTGTGTGTGTGTGTGCGTGAGTGTGTGTGTGTGTGTATATGTCTGTGTCTTGCAGTCTTCCACACGGGCCAGCGGCACAAAGAGACCGTCACTCAGTACATCCATCATGCTGTCAGCGAGGCAAGGCCCTTCAGCAACACATTCCTCTGGGCTGTTTTTCTCTGGGTCCGCCCACGCCGTCAGACAAGCCGTCGAAATGAAAAGCGCGACGCTGGGGGGGGGTGGAAGGCTTGGGGGGGGTGTGTGGGGGCACGGGGTCACCCGTCGCTAACACAAACACTATCCCTTCTCTCTCTCTCTCTCAAACAGGAGAAGCGGGTGTATGCATGAACCTAATAATATAATATACGCCATTTAGCTGACGCTTTTATCCAAAGCAACTTACATTGCAGTGAGTGCATACATACATTTTTCAGTATATATGGTCCCAGCGGGAATCAAACCCACAATCTAAGCGTTGTTAGCGCACAGAGGACCGCCAATCTCAGTCGGAGGCACACATACACTACTCAGCGCTTAGACAGATATGAGCCGCTCGGTTGGAGATGATGAAATATTGAAATGTTTACGGCACGGCCTGACAGTAATTGTGAGCTTCAGACTCTGGATGTTTCTCAGTCATAACATGGGACTCGTCGACAGTCATGGAGAGTGGTTGAGCCTGGTGGTTGAACTCAACGATATTGAGCTTTCTAAACCAAGTGGAACCGTACAGATCAAATGAGACGGTGATGCTGTCTTAGTGTAACCTGACAGGTGAGGATGACCTCATCAGGGCCGGCGGCATCCGCCTTCATGATGTGTGAGAGCAGGTCATTCGTGTGAAAAACAGGACGCACTCCCGAGCAAGTAAAAACTTTGAATTCTTTTTTTAAATTTAATTCTGAAATAAAAACAAGAAAAACGGAATCCGAGCGAGGCTAAGTTTAACTTGCTCAGGAGTGCATCCTCTTTTTTTTTTCTTTTTTTTTCATGAAGTCGTTGCTTTAAATTGAGGACTGGCCCTTTAGTCAGGACAATGTAAGAAGCCTAAGAAAATGTTTTCTGATGATGTGCAGACCCCGTTCCATATTGTGTGAGAGGAGGCAGAAGCACAACATGGGGGTTAACGAGAGATACTTCTAGTTTTGTCTTCAAGCCTCTTTGTCCTTTTTGTGGTAATACCCTCATGGTACAACCTAGCCCTGATAATGGATGGCTCTGCAATGGATCAAATGTACAGTACTGTACACGTAGCCCACGTCACACTCATAGCCTCTCTAAAAAACAAAAACCTAGGCTATTGAAAAATTGCCCTTGACTGACGCTCGTTATACGTAAAACTCTGTAACATTTCTATTCCCTCAGTATTTGGTTACAGTATAATTTAATTATTTATTTATTTATTTCCTAAAATATGATGTATGCATAAAGCAGGGCTAAATAACAGTGAGTGTTTGACCACTGCAGTATAAATATCTTTGTCTAGGTTGTCTAGGTTGTCTAGGTTGGGATATTTGTTATGAATAAAGTGTCTGGACGCGGACGCGTTCGATCGTGCAAAAAACAAAACACATTGAAGCGCGGGGTTGCACACTCTCCTCTTGCACTCAGAGAAGTGCACTTTGCTGATTAGTCCCCCAGACTCTTAAAGGACCTTTATGCACTTCTGAGTGCACTTCCTGGTCGATTTTGTGATATTGATTCAGAACAGGCCTCGGCAGAGGATCTTAATGTGATGAGTTGAGGGATGGAGTGATGGAGGGATGGAGGGATGAGGGAGGATGAGTCGTGGTTCAATATCAATTCAGGTGTAACCGTGGTTGAACCTCAACCTCACAACCGCGTCTGAATGGACTGCCTGCCACGTCTTTGGTTACGGTCTGAGGGCGTCTAGCACTGTCAGTTATGGTTAGAAAGGATGCTCTCATCCGTAGCTTCTTAGAAAGTCCCGCAAGTGTCTCAATTTAATCAGTGTGGGCTTAAGTCCCTATCTTAAGAACTCACTGTCACACAACTTGAAGTGAAACCGGAACGAGTCAAGGTGACACCGATTCAGCTCTAATCATCATGATGAGAAAACAAGCCTGGAGAGAGAGAGAGAGAGAGAAGGGGGGGTGAGAGAGAGAGAGAGAGAAGGGGGAGAGAGAGAGAGAGAGAGAGAGAGAGAAGGGGGAGAGAGAGAGAGAGAGAGAGAGAGAAAGAGAGACACAGAGAGATGAGAAAAGCTTGTATAGATAGGTGAAGGTGCCTTTGGAGGAGAATCTCCCGGAAAAATGCAAGGCTTTTTTCTCACTGCATTTCCTTTGCCTGGGTAAGTAGCGCCTTAGCTTAGCTTAGCTTCAGGTTCCATACAGCTGAATGTATTGGTAAAAAGTGTCTTGAATAATTCAGATTAAAGGCAATGCAGAATGAAGGGACTGACACTGCAGCACGTAGACAAGGCTAAAGTAAAGAAAGAGGGAGGGAGGGAAAGAAAATTAGAAAAAGAGAAGAGAGATAGAGTGGGAAAGATATATATATATACAGAGAGAGAGAGAGAGAGAGAGAGAGTGAGATAGAGAGAGAGAGAGTGCGTGTGTGAGAGAGAGAGAGAGAGAGAAAGAGAGAGAGAGAGAGATAGAGAGTGTGTCTGTGTGTGTGTGTGTGAGAGAGAGAGAGAGAAAGAGTGAGATAGAGAGAGAGAGAGTGCGTGTGTGAGAGAGAGATAGAGAGAGAGAGTATGTCTGTGTGTGTGTGTGTGTGTGAGAGAGAGAGAGAGAGAGTGTGTCTGTGTGTGTGTGAGAGAGAGAGAGAGAGAGAAAGGGGGAAAGAAAGACAGAAGCAGGAAGATAAAGCGACAGGAGAGTGACATCTCCATAGCTTCCTCTGGATAAGGAGTATTTTTCGATGACACCAAGCTTTGAAAACTGTGTTTGTGGCTTTGGTTCTTCAGCAAGTGGGATCAGGGAGAAGGGAGGTAGGAGAGGGGGAGGTAGGAGAGGGGGAGGTAGGAGAGGGGGAGTGCCTCCCCTCCCTCCGAGCTCCAGAACTCTGTTGGCACGGAGATAGCATATCAGTGACTTGGCACACACTCTTAGCCTTAAGTCCTGTCCAAACCTCCCTCTATGGATCTCTCCCCAGCCACTGTACCTCTATGGGGGAGAAACACACACACACACACACACACACACACACACACACACACACACACACACACACACACACACACACACACACACACACACACACACACACACTCTCTCTCTCTCTCCCTCTCTCCCTCGCTCTCTCTCCCTCTCTGTCTCTCTCTCTTTCTTGATCTCTTTCTCTCCCTCGTCCCGAACCGCAAAATGGGCTGATTTGATCAGACCTGCCGTCTGTCTTGCCTCATTAACTCAAACACGCTGGCTCGGATCGTTCTAGAACCAGAACGCGCCCATGTGTTCTATTCCAAGACGTTTGATTGACAGGGGGGGGATTAATGTGGTGGAGATGCGTGACATAATCTTCACATAATTGGTCTTAAATGCTCCAACCACTTTCTGAGGGGAAACAGCATGTTATTGAGTTTTAATTTTTTTGTCTGTCTGTTTTTTTGGGGGATTGATCTCTCTTAATTCCAGTCACAGACGAAGGAGGAACTATAAGCAAGGGGTAATTATATGTATTTACCTGAAATTACTTGTATAAGTACTTGTGGATTGATTCGATAGAAGAGAAAAATGGGAATCTGCCATAAAGATAAACAAATGTAAAACGTCGGTTAGCCTGTCAAACATGTCATAGTCTTTGTACTCATTTCCACCTTTGGAGATTCAAAAACAAATTAGTTCACTGTATTTGTTATCATTTGAGGTCTCTAGTAACAAAAAAACCCAAAAGAAATGTAATCAGCAATCGACATAATTTCCTCAGATATTTCAGGACGTCATCGTGCCTTGTTCTCTTCACACCACAGTTCCATTGTGAGTGTGTCCGTTGAACAATAGGGATGCTCCAGCAGACAGCGCCTCCGATTCCTCCGACCTGTCACATCCACGTTACCTGTCTGTCACAGACCATGAGTTAGTGGGGTCTGGTTAATGTTTGAGCAGCAGAACTATAGAGAGCAGCTTTCAGCTTTATAAAGCGGCATCCTTCATCTTCAAAGGGTGGTTTCGGCGGCGAATGGCAACACACACACACACACACACACACACACACATGCGCACGCATGCACGCGCATGCACACACATACACACATACACTCATTGACTGTCCCGCCCTGCAAACAAAAGGAGTGAGAAACAGAGGTAAGAATGGACCGATAGAATAGTTTGCACTTTGCACCGCACACCTGCCACCACCACCCCCCCCCCCCCTCCCCTCACCCCCTGCAGAATCTCTATTGCGGGTAGTTCAAATGGGGGAATGACCTCAGCTCTCTTCGCAAATAGCTCCTTTATCAGTGTTTATGACCATATTTTGTAAACCAGCCTCCTGCAAAACAAGTCATTCACGCTCCGGACGCATGGCCGCAACTTCTGTCTTACACTACCATGCCTCACTGCATGTGTAAGCTATGAGGCTGCCCCTTAGGCACCGTCGATCACTGCATGTGTAAGCAATGAGGCTGCCCCCTGGGCACTGTCGATCACTGCATGTGTAAGCTATGAGGCTGCCCCCTAGGCACTGTCGATCACTGCATGTGTAAGCAGTAAGGCTGCCCCCTTAGGCACTGTCGATCACTGCATGTGTAAGCGATGAGGCTGCCCCTTAGGCACTGTCGATCACTGCATGTGTAAGCTATGAGGCTGCCCCCTAGGCACTGTCGATCACTGCATGTGTAAGCAGTAAGGCTGCCCCCTGGGCACTGTCGATCACTGCATGTGTAAGCTATGAGGCTGCCCCTTAGGCACTGTCGATCACTGCATGTGTAAGCAGTAAGGCTGCCCCCTTAGGCACTGTCCATCACTGCATGTGTAAGCTATGAGGCTGCCCCTTAGGCACTGTCGATCACTGCATGTGTAAGCAGTAAGGCTGCCCCCTTAGGCACTGTCCATCACTGCATGTGTAAGCTATGAGGCTGCCCCTTAGGCACTGTCGATCACTGCATGTGTAAGCTACGAGGCTGCCCCCTAGGCACTGTCGATCACTGCATGTGTAGGCTATGAGGCTGCCCCCTTAGGCACTGTCCATCACTGCATGTGTAAGCTATGAGGCTGCCCCCTAGGCACTGTCGATCACTGCATGTGTAAGCCATTGGAGGCTGCCCCTTAGGCACTGATTTAGGATCGGCTTAACCTCCTCAAATCCTAAACTTAACCCTTTTGGGCCACTTTCACCCTACTGTGTAGCCTGTTAGCGTAGCCCACAGAATAATCACAGATTCACAGATATGCAGATGTATACAACTGTAATCTCAGCATTGGTCCCCTGAGACCAATCAGCCACAGAAGCAGGGAGCAGAAACAGAGAAAGCTGTAAAAACGTCCTCCTCAGTGAGGAGCCACAGTGCTCTTATGACAAGGCCCAGACCTCCTGCCTGCATTCGCATTGGCGTGGGGCCCACGGAGGATTCTGTTGCTGGTGTGTGTGTGTGTGTGTGCGTGTGTGTGTGTGTGTGTGTGTGTGTGTGTGTGTGTGTGTGTGTGTATGTGTGTGTGCCAGGGGGTCCATTGTAGCCAGGGCCACAGCAAATTCAACCTGAAGGTTGGCAGACCGGGCCGGGGCAGGCTGGGGCGGCCGGGCCATCTGTATCTCGTTTAGCACGCTGTGCTGCCATCTCCTCAAAACCTCCCCCCCCCGCCCCCCCACCACCCCCCCACCCCCACACGGCACGAGGGAAAATGTGTTGAAATATGAGGTTACTGCTTCTCTGTGAAAATGCTGCCGCTGTAGTGGCCTGGGATATATAGCTAGAGTGTGTGTGTGTGTGTGTGTGTGTGTGTGTGTGTGTGTGTGTGTGTGTGTGTGTGTGTGTGTGTGTGTGTGTGTGTGTGTGTGTGTGTGTGAGAGAGAGAGAAAGAGAAAGAGAAAGAGAAAGAGTCAGAGACAGAGACAGAGACAGAGACAGAGACAGGGAGAGAACGTCCTCTAGATTTCTTATTCTATCTGTTTTTCTGTAGCATGGTTCTCTTCCTAGTGTAGTTGCTGTAAGTGGGCTTGGTGTGTGCTAGGGTGCTTTGGGTCAGAGTCATCCTTGTTGGTTAACCAATAAGCGGCAATTAAGCGGAATTGTACTCAATTGTCAGTGTCTACTGTCATTCTTCCAAACCTTTTTTGTGTGGAAACCATGTTTTATGTGGAAACCATCTTCTGTGTGGAAACTGTTATAATTA
>NC_139676.1:12813890-12836390 GCF_951799395.1 Argentina silus
GCACACTCACTGGACACTTTATTAGGAACACCTGTACACCTTCTCACGGTGGAGGTGGTTTAATGGAGTGGGGATGGAGTTTTCTTGGCACACTTTGGGTCTGTTAATACCTATCAATCATCACTTGAATGCCACAGCCAATTTGAGTATTGTTGCTGACCATGTGCATCCCTTCATGGCCACAATTTACCCATCTTCTAATGGCTGCTTCCAGCATGATAATGCACCATGTCACAAAGGAAAAGTCGTCTCAAACTGGTTTCATGAACATGACAATGAGTTCAGTGTTCTCCAGTGGCCTTCCCAGTCACCGGATCTGAATCCAATAGAACACCTTTGGGATGTGGTAGAACGGGAGATTCACAGCTTGAAAGTGCACCTGAAAAATCTGCAGGAATTGCGTGATGCAAACATGTCATCTTGGACCAGAATCTCAAAGGAATGTTTCCAAGATCTTGTGGAATCAATGCCACGAAGAACTGAGGCTGTTTTCAGAGCAAAGGGACAGGCCCTACCCAGTATTAGTACTTTCCTAATAAAGTGCTCGGTGAGTGTATGTATGGTATTGTGATATGTATCATATCTGCAGGTGGGCTTGTGTGTGAAGACAGACAGACAGAGACGGACCACTTATATACACACACACACACACACACACACACACACACACACACACACACACACACACACACACACACACACACACACACACACACACACACGATTGCCATGCAAGGAGGTGCATGCACTCCTGAGAAGGAAAGAAAGCTGCTATCAAAATCATGGGCAGAGTCAAGTTCATTTCGGGGGGAACTTCACGCAAGACTAGCAAAAGCCACTTTCTATCAAGGCTGAGGTTTTCATTCGCCTGCTCACTCACCACACGTACCGGGAGGACTCTCAGTTACAGCCTCGCATCACCCATACGGGCTCGTGTTATTGGAAACACTGACGCCATCGCACTCAGAAAAGAGGAGAGGAGAGAGGGACAGAGGAGAGAGGGAGAGAGGAGAGAGGAGAGAGAGAGAGAAACACGCTGCCTGTCTGAGTGTTAGAGCAACGATCCCTCCCTCGTCCAAAACGGTAAGAGAAGAACAGAGATAAACAATCAAAGCGCTGGCCGCTTAGTGGCGTAGCACACTAATGCGATTACCACGTAATCACAATGTTCCTGGTTCGATTCCGACCCTCGACCTATCCTGCATGTCCTCTCTCTCACCCATCCTTCCTGTCAGTCCCTACTGTCTCTATCCCAATAAAGCAGAAATTGATATTTAAAAAAAAATAAACAAATCAAAGCGTGTCTTCTGTCTGGCTTGGGGCTGATCACTGGCCAACATCTTCCCAATGTCTGTCCAGCAGAAGAAAAAAACAGTTGGTTTCCACTCACTCGAAGGTCATCCGATTAGGCAACCCGGGATTTGTTTGGATATACTGCTAGATTCTCAGAGACGACGTTACCTTAAAAAGTCTTCTAGCCAGATATGGAACTGGTCACCTAAAATAAACATACTCTGAATTCAATAACATACTATGAATATGCATCAGGTGTCCGTCAACTTGAAATGAATATGCATGATGTGCTGTTATTCTGAGGCTACGTTCCAAAACTTTAGTACGACTTCCTCATCTTCTTTTCCTTCCTAACCACTGATGGCGTAAAATAACTGGATTGACTGTTTTTGTTTTGTTTTGACCTGTCAAGTCCTCTCAGATGTGAATGAAAACAGAGAAGAGGAGAGGAGAGGAGGAAGCTATTTGAAACTATTGGGATCTAGCCTACATCTACAATAGTCTGGGCAACCCCCTTGTCCTCACCCCCCTGGTCCCCCCCGTCCTCTCCCCCTATCCCCCTCTCCAGATGCTAGCGTTGACTTCCGTTGGACAGGCTCTGGGCTCTTTAGGGGGGAAACACCAATCATCTCATCACGTTGAGCTCATGGAGGAGAAAGAAAAGCATCGTTTAGTCCAACGCTCCTCTAATTACCCAGCGGGCCGCGGGCCGCGGGCCTGTGGTGTTGTGGTTGCACCACGGCCATGCCAACGACAGCAAGCAGCCAGTAATGAACTCTCAGAACCGGCATTCCTCCATCACCCCACTTAACAAGAGAGAGAGAGAGAGAGAGAGAGAGAGAGAGAGGCCAAAAACATCCCCAACCCATTGGATTATTCTACGAAAATCTATATTAGGCACACACAGCTCTGAGAAGGGACTAAATGTTTCCAACCCTCTACTGTGATCGCCCTCTGGTACACCAAGACACTCAGACACACTTCAGAAACACCGTGTCTCTCATCAACACAACCCCCCCAGTGATGTGACTAAGTATTTAGCAAAGAAACGTATGTTGAAAGTATGTTGACTCCCACACCCGCAGCACAAAGCCCCCCACCCACACACACACACACACACACACACACACACCCACACACACACATCTAAAATCAAACCGACGCCCATGCTACTGTATATTGTTACAGTGAGGAGCACTGACGGAAAGCTGATCTACTGTTATACTATTCTTAACACAGAGATACAGTAGATGAGCATCCTACAACCTCTCAAGTCCCCCCCCCCCCCCCATCGCCCCCCACCCTACCGTCTGAGCAGAGAGAGGGGGGAGGGTGGGGGGGGGGATTGATACAGTCACGTCTGCCCGTCGTCGGCCTCCTCTGACAGGTTTATTTATGGGAACAAGCCCATTACCTCCAGACCAGATCTGATTCCAGGACAACAAGCACTTGCTCTCCACCACAAGCGCATTAGGAGCAGGGACGGGGGAGGCTCACGTTGCTCTGCCCAGGCGGAGGACGGCACCGCGTGGCACAGACTCAACAGAGTCCTCAGCTAGGGACCAGCTAGAACGCAGCTCTTTTCCTTAAGGACGGGTTCTAGACGCGGTCGGGTCGGGCCTAGCCCTCGAGATGAGGTAACTCTGACCGAGGTGGTTTTGGTCGGTTGCGAGGTCACATGACCCCTTCCATTACCGGCCGAGCGTGTCTGATTAATTTGACACAGCGGGTACGGAGGATGAGGAGCGTCTGGAGTGTGGCTGGAAGGATGCATGACCTCGTGTGGATGAACTCTCCTTGCCCCCCTTTCAGCTAACCCCGTTCCACCTAACTCCACCCCACCCTAACTCCGCCCCACCATACACCCCCCCGCCACCCTCGCCCCCCCACGAAACACCACTCTTACCGTTCTGTTCATCCAGCTCGTTGCCGATCTCCTGGCCCATCATCTTCTGTCTGCTGATGACCGCGGACAACGCATCCAACCCAGCGTCCTGGACTGGAGAGAGAGGGGGGGAGAGAGAGAGAGAGAGAGAGAGGGGGAGAGAGAGAGAGAGAGAGAGAGAGAGAGAGAGAGAGAGAGAGAGGGGGGGGGAGAGAGAGAGAGAGAGAGAGAGAGAGGGGGAGTGAAAGAGAGAGGAAGAGAGGTTAATTTACCACCACTGAGCATAACTGTGAGAGAAGAATGAGAGCAAATGGGAGAGAGACAGAGAGAGACCTTCAGTAACACACAGCCATTTACCGACAATCAGGAGAAGTCAATCTAACATGCAGATACGGTACATACGCACGCACACAAAAATGTGTGTCAGATTGAGCGGCTTGGGGGTCGAAACAACAATGAAAAAATGCCCAAATTCCTCTTTAATGAGCCATTTGTAAGAAGTGAGCAATTTACTGCACTGTGACTTCACGGGCCAACCATGTGGGGAATACGAATGACAGGCTATTGGGGTTTAACTCTGACAGTGTGTGTGTGTGTGTGTGTGTGTGTGTGTGTGTCTGCATGTGTGTGTGTCTGCATGTGTGTGTGTGTGTGTGTGTGTAGTGTAGTGTAGTGTAGTGTAGTGTGTTTGTGTGTGTGTGTGTGTGTCTGCATGTGTGTGTGTCTGCATGTGTGTGTGTGTGTGTGTGTGTGTGTGTGTGTGTGTCTGCGTGTGTGTGTGTAGTGTAGTGTAGTGTAGTGTGTGTGTGTGTGTGTGTGTGTGTGTGTGTGTGTGTGTGTGCGTGCGTGTGCGTGTGCATGCATGTGCGTGTGTGTGAGAGTGCCACATGTGAGTCATTCGGCACTTTAGCCCACTCAGTCCCCTCTACAGTAAATGGTGTTATTCTAACTACCCCGGGCCACGGAGGAGAGAGGCGGAGCCTGAACACGGACAGTGTGAAAGAGACTACAGGCCGTTCATTATCCGGACCAAGATTACGCCTCATTCAGGAACCATAAAAGCAGAATCAGGGGACAATATCCGAGGAGAAGGTTCAATCTGGGTCCAGGAATTCAGCCCTTTTCCAGCCCTCAGCTCCTCCGTTTGACGCTATCACCAAATCTGTCCAGGGACTGAGAGGAGAGGAAGCGAAGGAGAGAGAGAGAGGAACCTCTCGTGTCCATGTTCCGACACACACACCACCGCAGGAATCATGGCGACCGCAGATCCAGTCGCTCACTCTGGCTCTCACCGCCCCCGCCACCGGAAATCCCACCGGGGGGGCGAGAACCCCTTTGTGCGGTTTGGTTTCACCGTCTTAACATGAAATCCCCATCCAGCCCTGACAAAAGCCAGACGGCGGCCATGAAGAACCGTAATGGAGACGCAGCGAGAGAGAGAGAGAGAGAGAGAGAGAGTGTCACACGGAGCCAGGTGAACTACAGAGGGGGGGTGGGGGGGGTTGAGGGGGGGGGGGGGGCAGGTCTCTCTGTGTGATGGGGCTGCTGCTGCATGTGGGAACGATTTAGGATCGTAGAAAAAGCATTGAGAGAGTTTCTCTGCTGGACGTGAGTTACAACGCTCACCTCCCTGTGACAGTCTACAGAAGACCAGCTGTGGCCAGGCTGATCCGCACAGACAACACACGGGCAGCAGTGGGCACGGGTTGGAACCTCTGATGATTCAGTGAATGAGTTGAGTGAAAAGAGTTGAGTGAAAAGAGTTGAATGAAAAGAGTTGAGAACGAGATGAAGAGATGAATCTGGTCTTTTTCCTGCCTTGACCCACACCGGCCCTTTGCAGATCAAGATGTGACACATGTACCACTGGGGTAGATCAGTGATCTAAGAAGGGCCAACACCTCTGGTGTATTAGGCGTGTAATAGATGTGTATTAGACATGTAATAGACTAGAGTACCTATATGTATAACAAAATAATGTGAGAGCACCCATATGTGTCACCCATATTCCACTGTCCCCTCTCACCTTCAATTATGATGTTAATAATATACATGATGATGTCACCTAACCATCCATTATAATGTCACCAAACCTTCCGGTTATGATGTCACCTAACCTTTCAGTTAAGATGTCACATAACCATCGATTATGATGTCACCTAACCTTCAATTATGATGTCACCTAACCTTCGATTATGATGTCGCCTAACCTTTCACTTATGATGTCGCCTAACCTTCAATTATGATGTCACCTAACCTTCCGGTTATGACGTCACAACTCACCTTCAATGATGCGTTGCTGCTGCTGTTTGACCTCCCCGAAGCTCAGCCCCCTCGTCTCCTCCGTCTCGTTCACCAACCAGGGGTTGACTGCGCCCGCGGCAGAGCGCCCTCCTCCCGCCCCCGCCATCAACGTCGACCTGCGTGGCGTCACACAACGACCTCGCCGTCAGATTCAGCACACGTGTAGCGGCGCAGGGAACGCCACCTTCCCGCCACTCAATCACCGTCCACCGGAGCCACGTCAGAGCCATCGACACGCATCGCTGACTCTTGGCCAGGCAAAATAAACACACAACCAACGCCTGGGCCCAGTGGAGCATGAACACTACACACGTGTGTACAATCTCTACAGCACAGCAGCCGTCACATCTGTAAAACGCATGTTCCTCTCACATATCTACTATAGGCCTTTAGACAGACATTTATGATAACAAACCACCCCCCCCCCCCCCCCACCCCACCCACACCACCCCCCACCCGGTTCAAAACCCTTCAGATCAGAGGACGATTGTTTACGTCCTCGTATGGTCTTTACATGTCCAATGCAGATATGGTTTTCTACAGTTTTGAAAAAAAAAAGTTAAAAAAAAGGAAAAAATAAAAAAAAAGTTAAAAAAAATGTGTCTGTCTTGTTCAGCATGTAAACAGTGTACGGTAATCACACACAGGCCCGAAGGTTGCACTCAGGGTTTCACTCTGTCACACCGCGGCAGGCCAGACCAGAGAACGTTCTGTTGTGTTGGACTAAACACTGTAGTGTGGTTTGGAGCTATTCTTCGCCGTAATGGGAAAAAGCTGCGTTTGGAACCCCCCCCAGGGATGTCCTGTGGCGGGGTCCCGAGGACTCTGCGTAGCGAGGGATCGACCCTGTCCGTCAAGACAGTGTCATCTACTGGTCAGGGCCCGGACACAAAGAGGACCTCAGATCTGGCTGAGGGGATTTAGAGGGACTATTAGTATTGAGGGTTTCCGCCTAGATGACAAGATTAAGACTGTCGGGAAGAATGTCCTTCGTGTCGACCGTTTACTTGTAGAGGAGACGCTCTTCAACGCATTGTGGCGTGCTACGATGAAAAAACAGAACATACGATTCCAGATTCCTAACCACTAATGCCTAACTGTAGCAGGCTGCACAGTGGTGTGATCGGTAACGTAAATCAAACATATGAAAGTAGTAACCATTAAGTTTTTTTTTTTTTTTTTTTTTTTTTTTAATGCTGATGTAGGTCTGGTTGCCCTAGATTTGCACTTGAGGCGTAGATTTACACCATTCTGTGTGTTAAACAAAGTCACCCTCTCCTCTCCATCCTCTGAGGGCCCCATTCTCATTCTCATCCCCCGTCTTCTCCTCTGACAGGGCTTGTGTTAGCAGCGCAGCGGCCTAGCCGGGCGAGATCAGGGGCCGGCGGTCCGCCCTAATCCCTCTGACATGTTTGGTAACTATCCTACCACGTGGCGGCTCTCCACTTCCTCTGTGCCGCCGCCCCGGCGGTGTGAAGATTAAAGCTGATCCAATTAACCCCCGGCGGGTCCCCCGCCAAATCTAAATCACTCAGGCACATCTCTGGACGGCCGCTTCACACTAGACCGCAGCCGGCCAGGGCGGAGAGCTATAGGGGTCCTGACTAGGACAGGGCAGATTTGACTAATTACAACTGGTTGCGCGCCGATCAAATATAAAAAGGAGAGGTTATTGGGAAAAGGGGACGAAGGGGAAGGGGGGGGGGGGGGGGGGGCGAGGGGGAAGGGGGGGGGGGGCGAGGGGAAGGGGAAGGGGGGGTCAGTGTGTGTGCGGTGAGGCTTCAAATGTAGGCGCCACCTCCCTCTTTGCTTGATTAGAGGCTAGTCTTCCTCAAATGTATTGTTTCACAAATAAGATAAGCCCC
The DNA here is from genome assembly GCF_951799395.1 of Argentina silus. Taxonomy (NCBI): domain Eukaryota; kingdom Metazoa; phylum Chordata; class Actinopteri; order Argentiniformes; family Argentinidae; genus Argentina; species Argentina silus. The sequence goes on from NC_139676.1 coordinate 12,821,238, forward strand.
CTTATTCCCCCCCCTGAACCCCCCCCCCCCCCCAAAAAAATGGAACAGCTTAAGTTATCCAAGCAAGGCTAATACCCCTCCCCCCTCCCCCCCTCCCCACCCCACCCAGTCCCCTCCCTAAGGACCACACACTGAGACCCAACCCTGGGACCCACTACCCCTACCACTCTTCCCAATCACCCATCCACCACATCAGTATCAAAGTCAAGGCTTTCCCAGCCAAACATTCAACAGTCAAATCACATGATCAAGATCAACCGTGTAATTCATTAGGATGTCATTTGATTTAGTTACGGGCCACCAGTGTAATTGAGTGGTGTGGAATCCACAAAAGATAAAAGCTTTCCTTTCCCGCCACCACAGCTTTTCCACCGCTAAGTGGATTAATCGAATACAAGAATGCCAATAAAACGTACCGAAGGAGAAGTCTCAGATCAGGCTCGTAGTAGACGAGTTTCTGCACTCGGCTAATTTGATAAATCAGTGACAGGTCTGGAGCTTTGACTGGAGCCAAGGCGTCCCCCTTTCCTGTGAGGGAAAGCAGCCGTCGTCCGGGGCGCACTGCACTGTTACAGTAAGTGACAAATTGAAACGCTGTAGATATCTAACATGTAAGTTATTAAAATAACATGGCCCTGTCAAAATGAAGAGGTTTGCCTCTCATTCACAAAAATGTACCCCCCCCGCCCCCACACACCCCCCACCCCCCGCAGGAAGTCCACACCATAACCGCAAAACATTGTTTCCTCATCCTGTCAAAATACATGTCACCTGGGCCGAGGCAGGTCAAGCCCTATACTTGTAATGACCGCTTGTTTTCCAAAGCTTCTGTGCGGAGCTGTCTCTCCGATTAGGAATCATACATACAGGATATAGCCGGTGGCGTCCAGCTCTTTGATTCGTCCACTGGCGAGAGGATATGAGCTCAGTGGAGAGTGATAAGCTGTAAACTTCAAACTCGGAGGTCAGACTTTTTCTTTTTTTTTCTCACCTCCTGAATCGAGCCCCTGTGTGTGCCTGTGCTAGTTTCTGGACTCACACACTCTCACTACACACACACACACACACACACACACACACACACACACACACACACACACACACACACACACACTGTCAGAGTTCTGGAGGTACCGTCGTGCCAAGTGTGTGATCACCAGTGCGAAGAGAGCCTTTCAAAAACACTAAAAACAATTCAGAAGTTAACCACATGCCAAAATGGCAGCCAGACATCGAGACAGAGAGACAGACTTCCGATTGGTGTAAGGGGGGTCAGGCTAAGGGGTCGTCGTGGGGGAAGTCCGGAGACTTTTTGTACACAAAGTTACTGACCGATGACTTATCCTCAAAGGGATACCATGGCTCCTTAGAGCCCTCTGGGCCACGACACAGTCAGACACAGTCAGACACAGTCAGGACTCATCAGATTAATTGGCAACCAGATAGGAAAAGAATCCAAGATGTCCATCCTCCTGGCAGGACGAGCTTTGACGCATCACCAATTGTCTATGACTGACGTTCAGCCCGTTCTGGATCATTGACACTCACCCAGAATGAGAGGCCTGTGTGTGAGAACCCTTAATGAGCTGTATGAGTGCCACAGTGTGTCTGATTATGAGTCCTAGTTCATGGTGAGGACATACCTTGAGGGCTCTGGCTCTGTGATGTCACCCTTGAACGTGGTGTTGAGCTGCTTGTCCCGGGTGACGAGGTCATCCACAAGGTTCTGCCGCCTATCTGCCTCCGACTGCATTCTAGAAGGGATTCTGAGTTAAGGTTGAAATGCTCATCATATAACTCCTAGATCAATCACTGTAGGCTAATTATTCAGCCATCATGAATAACACATGGGATTAGTTTATGAAGAAAGTAAGAAGCTACAGTCTATCCCCCTGCATCTATTAAACCAGCAGCTATCATGAATTAGAAGTACATGGGCTATATTCTATGAACGCATATTCACACCACTGAGAGAAGACTGGATGCAATAACTTACAAAACACTGCCCTCTACAGGGCATTCAGAGACAACAACATTGCACTGTCATGAAACTGAGACAATTTCTTATTCTTCTTACATGCCATTTAGCTGACGCTTTTATCCGAAGCGACTTACATTGCAGCGAGTGCACACATTTCAGTATATATGGTCCCAGCGGGAATTGAACCCACAACCTCAGCGTTGTTAGCGCCATGCTCTGCAAACTGAGCCACAGAGGACCGTTCTGGGGCACTCTGTGCATCGTACTGTACTGGGTCTCATGACCAGGGTGCAAGAAGGATACATGCGGCGGGAGGACGAGGCTCGTATCAAACTGTCCCTGAGCTGCTGAATGTTCTGTTTTAACTTCTGGAGGGACCCTCGCAGTGTCATGTTGATCTGGATGAACACAAATTTATGTGAATATGTCAATACCTCACAAATGTAGGCATTACAGTGTAGGATACAGTAATACTACTAACAAGTAATAGTTATACAAGTTGGTCATACACTCTCTACTCACCTTGGCAGGGTTCCCCCCTGTTCTCTGTTGTCTGTTTCTTTCATGAATGTTCTCTGCAATTTCTTGTGCCAGGCGGCACGTGGCATCATAGTTCTGCAACCTGTAATGATAACAATAATAGTCTTTATTACATAGGCCAATATCAACACACCGCAATGGGAGCACAAAGTACATTTTGAATAGCAGTGACATTTAGAAACAATCTCATGTGTTGTCTGTCATGGCACTGTATGTCTACTGTAACTATCGTTACAGTTAAAGCACTGTCATTTGAGTTTCCCCTTCTTTGATCGGAATCACAAGATCTGACTTTGCTTGAGCTCATGCTTGACATTACACTGGCATGTGACGGCAATTTATTGCCTTTCTTGGTCTCTGCTGCGAATGCTACCTAAGTTGAAGTAAACTGCAGCTGGTTTCATAGCAGACTAGCTGTCACAATACCTACCTAAAGCTGACAGTCAAAAGCAATGCCACCTAAAGCTATACTGAGGTAGTAAAAAAGCTAATTTAGCAACAGATATAGCCAAACGTGAGACATACACAACAGACAGCTAACGACGTTAGGTAGCATATGCTAATGCCAGCAGCAAGACAGGACCGGCTGATGACAAAGCGATCATGGTTTGAATGTATATCTCTGCATTCGATCTATTATAAATATAAACCTATTCATCATTGCCATCTAAAGAGCTCCTTACCAGGGATCTTGAGACATGTTGTCGAGAGTTACAGTAAATTGTATCGTTACTTCCTCCACAAACTGTCCGATCAGCTGTCAGTTCTGCTTGTTTGGGTGTGACGTCACAACCGCGTCCTGTAAGGAACAATATTTACGAATGGAAAAAAATAAACGCTTAAAAAGTTACTTTGTCAAAAGGCATTCCATTCAATTAGCCTAGCACAGCATCAGTATAGTATAGTATATATATATGTATGTATATATATATATATATATATATATATATATCAGTATGTATAGTATATACTGTAGTACAGTGTTATGTATGTTGTCAGGTTTTAGTGGAGTAAAGGTTAGGGGGTTAACATAATCACTGTCAATGTGGTGTTGTTTGAGAAACCTGAAGCAATGAGATGGTTATGTATTGTAAGGTATTTAGTAATAGCCAACATAATATAGTGTACATTATCATGGTTATAATCGCAGGTTATGACTGTTTTAGGCATATTAAGACAACAACTGTTATGGTTGAAATAGGACTGATGAAGCATATGATACTAATATGTCCCATAACATAAGGTCACACTGTGTCAAGCATTCTGGAGTACGGCTGTCTGTCATCAAGCCCCGCCTTTATTATGTGTTGTGGGACTCCATATGAACAATGTGCATCATAAAAGGTTTATGTCTTTACCATCATGTACATTTTCTTCAGTCAAGGGATCACGGGGTTTGTTTTTTCCCTCCACTCCTCTCGACAACATGTCGCATGCCCCCATACGGCAGACTGGTCCCAAGTATTTGTAGACGTTTTCTGTTTCATAACCAAACAATGTGTGTTTGGATCAAAACAATATCTGTTGTGTGAAATAATAACCTGTGCGAATTCTAGGAATTCAGAAGCTCATTCGGCATTTAAGTACGTCACACACTGTGTAATATGTTATATTAACATAGAGTTCCCTCAAATAAGAGGCTTCGTCATCTTAATTTGTTGCAGTAAATGCTGCTATAAGCCTAATGTCAGTGGGAACTGACAGGCTAACCCAAAACGTAGCACATGTAGTTTATGAAAAAGATATGCTTTATGATCTAATAAACACTGTGCAAGTAAAAATGTGCAAGTTTAAACATTTAACTATACATTAAACTTTAACTATACATTTAAACACAGGTGTTGACATACTTAACTGTCCTTCATTACTGGTAGGTGAGAGAACAATAATCTGCATTGTTGTGTTTTGAGTCTACAGACATGGTTTATTGGATGATGTCCAGGATTATTCTGAGAAGTTGAAGGAGACTCTCCTTGTTGCCACAGTAGCTGACAGGGGAATTACGGGAATTTTCCATTCAGATAACACAGACAAGACAACAACAAACAAACCACACCTTTCTTCTCTTTTTTTGTCACATGACCACCACCCACACACAACCTTGTATAAAACCCCCATCCAGAGCATTTCAGACAGAGACACTCCCAGAGACTTGCCTTGCAATTCCACGGAGGAGAATACCGCACCGCCAGCAAGCATGATCCACGTTCCACGGACTCCGGAGTTCTCCAACTGTGGGACCATGAGCTTAGACACACCTCCGATGGACACGGTCATCGATCTGGACCTGAGCTCGCCTCCGAGAGAGAGAAGACCAAGGTCCCATTCCTACTACAGTCCAGAGGACGCCAAAAACTATGGCTTACAGACGGAGGCAGAGGAGGACTTTGTGAGGCCTCGATCCAGGTCTTTTTACAGTTACGAGACCTCTGAAAGCACCACGGAGGGGAACTTTACCAGGTCCAACGCCATGAAGCCCAGGTCCAACTCTTTGGTGCAGAACAACTCGGGGAAGAAAGAGAAGAGCGGGGATGGGATCGTGGCTCGCCTCCTCCAGAAGAAATCCAAGTCCAAATCCAACAAGCACATGTCATCCAGAGATCTTGATGGTATGGAAACAACATTTTACAATAGAGAACTTAATATGGCATTGACTGATTTAAGTCAATAAATAAGTATAGCATTTGGGAAAATGAAAAATATTATTTTCTTTTTCTTGCTTTTTTCATTCTCAGAATTTACAAAAGTAACACCTGGGGAAAAGCAGAGCAATTGATCCTGAACAAGAGTATCATTGTTGGAAAAGACAGAAGCTTACTATACGTAGACCTTATCTCCTTATCACGTTATCGTCCTCTTAAAATGTCCTCCTCCTCTTCCATGCAGGCAGCAGAGGAAGCCTAATGATGACCATCTCAGAGTCCGACAACTGGGAGATCAGCTCCTGCTCAGGGATGAAGTACGGCCAGTTCGTGGACTGGGAGAGGATCGACCCAGAGGCCGCGGGGCGCTACCAGAAGATCCTGAAGAGTGACCTCCAGCAGATGAAGACCATGGGGCGGTCAGGATTCTGGGCCATGCCCCATACGCTGCGGGCCAAGGCCTACTACCACATCATCCATGGCATTAACTGTAGGTCCATCACCCCGGATAGGGATGTGTACCAGGACGTGGTGAAGCAGGTCTTAGGGGAGCACAAGACGAGCACGCACCCATTCCCAGAGTACATGGAGGACGGAGGTATCCCCAGGTACTGGCTATGAAACGGTTATGTCAAACATAAATGGTGGCCTGTCCTGTTGAGGTGCTGCTCAGGGATGAAATCATTGCGCATCATTAAAGTTTGATGGGTGGATAGAAAGAAAGTGTGTCATTATAGTATTATCTCTCACTGTATTATCTCTCTCTCTCTCTCTCTCTCTCTCTCTCTCTCTCTCCCTCTCTTTCTCTCTCTCTCTCCCTCTCTCTCTCTCTCTCTCTCTTTCTCTCTCTGTTGCTCTCTCTCTCTCTCTCTATCTCTCTGTTGCTCTCTCTCTCTCTCTCTCTTTCTCTCTCTCTCCCTCTCTTTCTCTCTCTCTCTCTCTCCCTCTCTTTCTCTCTCTCTCTCTCTCTCTCTCTCTCTCTCTCTCTCTCTCTCTCTCTCTCTCTCCAGGTACTGCCTCAACAAAGCAGGCCTCAACTCAGTGAAGAAGATCCTCCTCTGCCTCGGCAAGCACTTCCCCGACATCAACTTCTGCCCCATCCTCCCAGCCCTGGTCTCTCTCCTTCTGCACTTCAGTGAGGACGAGGCCGAGTGCTTCCACAGCATCTGCCGTCTCATCGCCTACAACGACCCTAACAAACGCTACATCGACCAGACCTTCCTCACCTACCGGGCCTCCTGCATGACCTTCGGCGACCTTGCCAACAAGTACTGCCGCGGTATCCGCAAGCTAATCGCATCTTCCCACCAGAACCTCTTTGAGTTCTACTCCGACTGGATCATGTGGATCTTCGCCGACCTCCCCTTCACGTACGCCATCAGGGTCCTGGACGTGTACCTGCTGGAGGGCTACAAGGTCCTCTACAGGGTGGCGCTGGCCTTGCTCAGCCTCTACAAGACGTCAGTTTCGTCGCGAGTGGCAGACGTGGAGGACTTCCGGAGGGACATGAAGAGCTTCGTAGAGAACGTGGCGCGCCACTGCACGGCAGAGAAGCTCCTAGAGAGGGCCTTCAGTATCCAGATGGCCACGCGGTGGGAGCTCAACCTCCTCTTCAACGCCAACAAGGACTCGCTCATGCAGAAGGGCGTCAGTATCCACCAGAAGAGGCGTGAGTAAGTGATGTTCAAAAGAGGCTGCAATAACTCTCTAATTACTATGTAATACATGTGTGATTACATGTGAAGCAAAGTGTAATAAGCAGGCTATAACACCTCTTCACTCATATTTACTGTATTCATATCAAGTCTACTTTAAGATAAGACAGTTTTTGAGATGATACAATATGACCTAATCTCACCCAAATATAAAATATTGTATCCTTTTGATCTAGAGTTGAGTTCTAAGAGTAAATGTAAATTCAGAAAGTGCAAATTCTGATTTTAACTATCTGTTGCTGTTCAACCCTGTAGGCATTCGTTCCATGTGGTGGACTTTGGCAGCATCAGCTCCAGTGCTGTCACTCCGACAGAGATGAGGATCGTCTGGGCCTGGATCCCTGAACGCTTCGCCCTCTTCAACCCCATTAGACTGTACAGCACCAGCGAACATGGCCGAAGCTTGGCCTCGTGAGTGACTCTCTCTTTCACCATTTTATGGAGTAGGGTGAAGCTGTCCCCTCACTAGACATAGGCTTTGGAGTAAAACATTTTTTATTTCAATTCACTTATTACATGAAGTGAAGTTAATTTCATATTACATGAAATTAATTTCATGGATTGAAAATGGCCCATTGTTTTCCATGGGGATTTGTCAATTCATTAAACCCTATTTCCCACCAATGGTTTAGGTTGAGATTTGGTAAAGGCAAGCTGGTCCTAGATCCATGACTATTGCCTAGAGGCAACTGTGTGGCTCAATGACTGAAATACAGCACGGATAGCTACAATAAGGTGTCCCAGATCTGAAAAGCTTACATAAGGTATATGATTATGAAAGGCTTTGTTGTTAGTATCAACTTGTTTGTCTTGTACATGACAGTGTACTCCAGTTCACTGGCGGAAAGAGTTGTTTAGAGTTGTTTAAGTTTATGAGGGATGTTTTTCGCACCTCTAGGAATGTTGATTGACTGAAAAGTGGAAAAAAAAAGGGTGTCAACTGACAGTCACTCTGTCAGGGAAAGTGTGGCAGATAATTGGCATTGGCAACGTCTTTTTCTTCAGAAACGCTCTGAATTGCTGTGGTTCAATTAGTTTTGTGTCATAGTCTGTCAAAATGTCAATAACTCATTTCTCTCTCTCATGAATATTGTCTATGCTGGGTGACTCATTCTCCTGTCCCTCAAAGCTTGATGTGAATTCCTTGACTTTACCCACTGTCACCTTGCTGGCACATCCCTGCTTCTGCAGACATGGCTCTTGAATAGGCACTTGCCATATGCTGGGTGGTCTTGACCGGATGTGACCCCAATTAGAAGTCTGGCACTGACCAGAGCGTGACCTCTCGAGTAAACTTCCACACTTTACACCACTGCTAGTCTAGGCCTGATGCAGAATGATCACAGTGTAGAAAATTATTCGACTTGATGATTCAACAGGACTGACGGTGTAAAGTCAATATATGCTCTTGATTGTATTAGATTACAAGCAGTAGGCACTTAATGATTTGAAATGTGGTCCTCTCTGGCTCAGTTGGTTGAGCATGGCACTAACAATGCTTAAGATGGGGGTTCAATTCCCGCTGGGACCATATATACTGAAGAATGCATGCACTCACTGCAATGTAAGTCGCTTTGGATAAAAGCGTCAGCTAAAAGACATACATGTTAAATGACAATGAATGCCTTTCTGTCATTTAAGATTTTACTCTCATGTTGAGGGACATGAACCAGCTGTCTTGCTTCTCAAAACGGTGGATGAAGAGGTGAGTTCATGTACCGCATTTGATAACCACAAATACTTCTTCTAATGTGACACGAAAACAGAATCAAGGCAACCATCTCAACCCAGTATTTCCCCACAGGTCTGTGGTGCTTTCCTGTCAACAGATCTGACACAGAGAATCAGTGATGACTCTGAGGGTCTCACATTCTTTGGGACGGGAGAGAGCTTTGTCTTCACGGTGAGAGACCCAGGAAAATCTGAAATAGCAGACTAACATTACAACGGTTTCTTCTTTAATTGTAATTAACACTGTATAGTAATTACGTTTGGAACATTGGAACTCTTTTACTGCCCATGTCTCATTGCCATGGTAATGTGCTTTGCAACCAAAATTGGACTAAATTCCATTCTGATTAATTCATTTAATTGTGTGTTGTGGCCTGGGGTGGTCCAGTGGTCTAGCACCACGGCCTACAGTGCACACACATGCCCAGGTTAGCATGGGTTCGTACCTGGCCCATGCCCTGCTGACATACCCTCTCCTCCTGTCTTTCCCTACTGTCTCTGTCCAATAAAAACTGGGGAAAAAAAATAAAATAATAACCGTAACAATTAATCTAATTGTGTGTTTGTCCAGCTTCGCCCGGGCATGGAGCGCTACCAACGAGCTGTAGTTCAGCTCACGGCCAGGAGATGTTTTTCTCAGCCAGTTCGAGCCTGTAGCCGTACCTCCTCCTCAGACAAAGAGGACCCCTCTTCAGCCGCCACCAACCTGACCTGCCCTGCCGGGACCCCCCAGGACCCCAGCTACCTGACCATCCCCTTCACAGCCCCCTCCTCCGAGGGACCCCTGTCTGCCACTCCCAAGAGAGCTAAAGAGCAGGGCGCCTCCATGTTCATCGCAGGAGACAACGAGAGGCTCGTCATTGGTGAGCTGCTCGGGGCGCCGCGTTTTTGCCGAATAGACTAATCGGTGTTGTTGTGCAACAGAGGCATGTTGGTAAAGACATTGATACCTGTTTGTTTGCAAAGGAGCAGGCTTTACCGTACACAACGGTACATGTAACACTGAGCCGTATGTTTACTGTTGCAGGCCTACATGGCCCTAAAACATGAAGTCATCAACAAGCCGTTATGACAGAGCCCTGGTTGCAATAGGAGCACTCTTATCACAGTGCAATGGTACCAGTATACTGCACACAGTTTTACACAAGACGTTGTAGACGGTAGTGAAAACAAACACCCAGGGCTTCAGAAACCTCTCTCTTTGTAGGTTTTGTATTGGTGTCAACATTACAGTACCATTAAGCGTATTGGGGGGAGGACTGCTAGCAGTGGGCTGTTGACAGTGTATATTCACTAATGACCTCTTTACGGTGAGTGTGATGTGTGTGTCGACTGTTTTTTCTCAGGTGGCGATGGGGGTCACGCCCTCTGCCTCCAGGCAGGCCTGGAGGGGGGGTACACACAGCGGTGCGACACCTTCGAGAGCGCACCGCTCTGCAAGAGCCACTTTAAGATTCAGTCCCTGGAAGTCTGGGGGATACAGAACTCAATTTCCTTCTCGCACTACTTTTCGCGGTAGAGGAGGAGATGTACACAATGTATGGAGCACTTGAGCTATAGTATTATAGTATTATAGTATTATAGTGTCTTATTATATCCAGAGAAGCCATATTATGTATTGAATATGTTTTATAGTATTGTTTCCAGTTTCTGTCACAGGCCTTTCTATGTGATGTTTTTAATTGATCAGCATTAGGTATTTGAATTGCATGGCTATTTATAGGATTGTTATCCAGATATGTATACCCAAGAGCGTGTCTCTTTTTGACACTGTTTGAATGTGAAACATATGAATGATGTATGGAAAATAAATGGAATAAAACAATTGTCACATATTTGTCTGATTTCTAAGATTAAAATCAGAACTTTTGTTTGGACGTTTTGGTAAACATTATTGAGAATGAAATATCAATCATCAATATCAATATGCTGCAGACAGCAGCCAGTCTATGAGGACTATAATAACCTCGCCAATCACCTTCGTGCGGCATGAGCGATCTACTACGGTCACCATAGAAACGCACCAAAACAAATCGTTCCTAGGTTACGTGTGGTCGTCTGGATGTCTGATGAGAAAAATAGCCGAGGCTCGTTTTGTTTTGATGTAGATAACTAGTTTTCAGAAAGAAACGTGGAGAGGACTTTATTGAATCATGGCTGGAGACGCGCAAGAGATTGCACAGCTTGAGTTGGAGGCTGTCATTGGGTTCAATGGTAATGTAACAATGTCGTCCTACTTAGCTAGCATGGCTAGCTCTAGCTCCTTCCAGGGAAAGTTCTACGTTTTTCTCTCTCCTGTTGCATATGAATGCATGCTCTTAAGAATTTGTACCTCGATAACTTGTTCTAATTTCCCTCTCAAAACATACACCCAACCCATCTGCTTTGCTTCAACCTTGTTGAATATCATCAGTCATTTCATTATTTCTGAGTAATGCAGTCCAACGTATTCATGGTTAACAAGACACTCTCTCAATTTAAGCCGTACATAGCTACATGATTTCTAGATATCTGTACAGCCCTTGGTCTAAAGCTTCTGTACTTGCACAGGACATGTGTTTTCCGGCCTCAGAGTCCATCCGGACCGAGAACATTTCATCTATCCTCTTGGCTGCACTGTCATCCTCAAGAGCATCAAAGATGGCAAACAGGAGTTCCTACACGGACACACCAACAACGTCTCCTGCCTCACTGTGTCCAAGAGTGGACGATACATCGCCTCCGGACAGGTCACCTTCATGGGCTTCAAGGTAAACAACAACAAAATAACAACAAACAAACAAACAAAAAAAGTGTCTTGATATTGGATGTGAGATTACAGAGTTAATGTATGCTGTTCCAGGCTGACCTCATCATCTGGGATTATGATAAAAGGGCGATCCACGCCAGACTACAGCTCCACAAAGCCAAGGTGGAGGGACTGGCGTTCTCCCCCAACGACAAGTACCTGGTGTCTCTGGGGGGCCAGGATGATGGAAGGTAAGGGAGGCCTTTCTCTTGACGCAAGAATGTGGATTTCATCAACACTGTTGCACCTCATTTTGTATGTATTTCAACGTGTTGACCTCAGGTTTATTCTAGTCTCTCTAGTCCTATAGTGAAAGGTGACCCAGTGTATACAGGTGACTGACAGTGTATACAGTAGTTATTGTAGGTTAGATGGAATGTGTGAATGCGTGTTTGTCTTTCAGCATCGTGGTGTGGAACATCGAGAGCAGGGAGGCTATCTGTGGGAGCCCGGCCTCTGCACACAGCGCTGGTCACTGTCTCACCATCAAATACTCCAACCATAGCGACGACATCTTCATCTCAGCTGGAAAGTGAGTGGCTTAGTCATTTATTGTTCTATTTTATTTATTTTTTTGCTATTTTGTTAATATTTTGCATATATATTGTAGTTTTTTATGTCCCATGCACCAACCACCAATATGTGCAAATATACAAATTCTTCTTCTTCTTCTTCTTTTTCTTCTTCTTCTTCTTCTTCTTCTTCTTCTTCTTCTTCTTCTTCTTCAGTGGAGGCTGGTGCAGGCAGAAATCAGAGGACGGGCTCATTGTAATGCATGAAACGGACGGAATTCCATCCCATGCATTACCCTGAGCCCATCCTCCGATTTCTACCTCCACCAGCCTCATCCTGTCTTAGTTACAGTCTGTGTTGGTTCTTTAAACCTAAACGCAACTCCTTGCCATAACCATGCGTGTGATGATGGTTGTTTCATGTGTAGTGGCACTCTGCGTGTCTGGGAGCTTGACCTTCCCAACAGGAAGATCCGACCAACAGAGTGCCAGACAGGGCAGCTGAAGAGGATTGTGAAGTGCATCGAGGTGAGCTGAACCACCGGGGGGCAGACACAACCCCAGGTCACGGTAGCTGAATATGTACAAGACAGCACGCAGTCGGTGGTGCCAAATAGATTCCAGTTGAACAACCCATTCAAAAGCACTCATCCTGCCGTAATCGGGCCAGAGGCGTTTCCTCTGCACAGCACTTAGTGTACCGCAATGCTTTATCAGAGAATACAAAAGTGAGCATTTAAGGTTACTCTGCATAATACCTACCACAGAGAAAGACATCGGTCTGATCGGTGCCTCTGTTGAACTACAGATCCCAGAGGACGACCATTTCTTCTTCTGCGGTACGACCAGCGGAGACATCATGAAAGTCAACCTGAAGACCAGGCTCCTCAACTGCTGTGGGCCGGTCAAACAGAAGTTCAGCAAGGTGGGTTCTGAACAGGGAAGAGGAGTCATGACAGGAGTAACTGGGGGTACTGGAAGTTATTTCACTGGCTCCTTTCAGGAGGTAGGAATCGGTGGACGGGCTCGTTGTAATGCATGGAATGGAAAAGGGAATGGTGTCAAACGTGTGTTTGATACCATTCCCCATTCCATTCCATGCATTACAACGAGCCCGTCCTCCCATTTCTACTCCACCTCCACCAGCCTCTGCTGATCAGTACTGCATACATACGCCGTCAGCTGATTTAAATGTGTGTATAAAGGCCTGCTCTGGGGCTCTGGTGTTAACAGCACTTGTATTACTGCTTAGTTTGGTAACCTAAATTATCCAATAGGAACAGGCTTGGAGGTCTTGGTAAGGCGGCCAGTAGGAACTCAGGGGAGTCAGGCTAGGCCTTTGGACATCTCTAACAGGCAGGTCCGTAGGAGGGTTAATGCTATATTGGTCTGCCAGGACCAGCCACTCCGGAGGGAGTTTGAGCTTTTTTCCCTCAGGCCGTCGATGTTTTATGATTAGAATTTTGTCTGGCCGTTCATGAAACTGGGAATATTGCCACAGGCGTCTCTGAAATATGAACAAAATATGCCTTGTTTGATGAGTTTCGGAGAAATCTGTGCTCTATCCAAAAGTGAAAGACTAGGTTTGAAGCAGCTGCTTTTCTGTCTACCTGTGTGTCTGAGCAGGGGGTGAACACTCTGAAGGTGCTGAAGTCAGGGGAGATCCTGGTGGGTTCAGGAGATGGGATGTTCACCCTGTGCTCTGGGGCCAACTTCAAAACCCTCAAGTGAGTGAAGGCGCAGGTCACCAGCGTCAGTGTGAAGCATATTAGCGCCTTAACCGTCTTAATACGTCAAGCTGCTGCAAAGCGTCTTTGGCCTCAAGAAAAGTGGCACACGGATCAAAGAAATGTGATTCATGATATCATTATCGATGTACTCAATTTCACATTCTCCATCTGCCCCTCTATACCGTGCCTCTGACAGGAAGGTCCAGTTGGAGGGGGGGGTGACGTCCATTGCAGTGAGGGGCGAGGGCCAGCAGTTATATGTGGGGACCGAGGCGGCTCAGATCTACCGCTTTAACTACGCAGACTTCAAAGAGGAGCTTATCGTCACCAGCCACAACAGTGCCGTCAAAGATGTGGCCTTCCCTTTGTAAGTGACACTTCAAACAGAGACCTTTGAGGGGGGGGGGGGGATTGCTTTACATATTACATAAGTGAGAGTGCTTTGATATTTTTCTCCATGCGGTGTGGTGTGACGTGGTGTGGCGTTGTCTGTTACGTAACACTGTTTACAGGGCCACACTTACGACGCTTTTATCCGTTACCTGAAAACAGGGCAGTCTGAGGTAAAATCTAGCCGGATCGTTATTTTGCCTTCTGGTGCTTTCGTGTTTTGCCGTCAGTATCCAGTTTTAACCACAAGAGGGCGATATGTGCACATATTCAACATGACTCCTATTTCGTTTTTTTTTGCTGGGCCTGCAGGGTTGGAATCAACTCTAATGTGTATTCACCCAGTGGAGGCTGGTGGAGGTAGAAATCGGAGAACGGGCTCATTGTACCGCATGGAATGGAATGAGGAATGGTATCAAACGTGAATGAGAAATGGCATCGTTCACGTTTGATACCATTCCTCATTCCATTCCATGCAGTACAATGAGCCTGTCCTCCGATTCCTACCTCCACCAGCCTCCTCTGTATTCACCCCATACAAAATCCTCATAAGAACCAACTGACCTTTCATAATTCCCCAACCCTGCTGTGCCCCCATCCCTGCTGCGCCCCTAACTCTGCTGCGCCCCGTCCCGTGTCTCCCCTCTCCCCTCCCCCCTAGTGGCTCCTCTGAGCTGTTCGCCACCTGCTCCGAGGATGACATCAGGGTGTGGCACGCGGAGACCTCCAAGGAGCTGCTGCGCATCTCCGTCCCCAACATGACCTGCAACGCCCTGGACTTCATGATCGACGGCCGGAGCATCATCAGCGGTGGGCTTCCCCGGCAACCGGGCGCTAAGGAGAGGGTGGTGTAGAGAGGGCAAACCGGGGGGGGGGGGGGGGGGGGGGCAACTCTACGTTGGATCAAGGCCCCCCGTTGATGTAAACATAGAGATGTCCGCCCCCTCTGTTTGCCCTCTCTACGTTTGATCGAGGCCCCCTCTTGATGCCTAATCGGGTTTCTGATCTTGAACATGGCTGGGTAACACTACTGGAAGCATCCTCTCTGGGAGTGTTAAACGGTCTCCTGTAGCCTGAGGGGCCTCTGTTTGTGTTCTATTCTATTATTCTTTCATCATGTTTTC
>NC_139676.1:12841390-12853890 GCF_951799395.1 Argentina silus
AAAACAGTTGGGAGGGAGGGAGGGAGGGAGGGAGGGAGGGAGTGTGTGTTGTGTTTTGTGTCTGCGACTATCTTGGATGCCTTTTCAGCTTTGCCATGTTGTAGACAAGTTCATAAGTCATGTCATGTACAAGTAGCGGTGATGATTGGCCAACTGATTGATATATTTGATTGACACTGGTTGATGTGTTTGGTTGGTGACCAAATATGTCCTGAATGAATGTTCTTTACGAACTGAGAGTGAATACACACAAAGGACTTTGAGGCTTTCCTTTTCAATGGCTGAAACACATTGTACTGAAACAGAAATACCCCTCTCCTTTGTGACTCAAAACGAGACTGTTTCGTGTTTCATCAAATAATGGTTTACAAACTGTGTTTATAGAAACTTAATTGGCTCAGTAAGCCATTGCATTGCACTGTGGCCAGAAATCATTTGTACGACCCCACAGAAACGTCCTGTGGCTCATCGGGTGCATTATTGCTTTTTGAGCATCATTTTACATTCTTGAAACTATAAATAAGCTGAGCCTTTTGTTTCTCCTCAATCCCATCACTGCAAACTGTATTTGATATGTCTGTGTACGATTACATTTCCCCTTTACAATCCATTATGTCTGCGGTCAAAAGCTAAGAATTGAGTTCCTGTCTCCAAAGGCTTTTTCATAACTGCCATTCTGAGCTCTTCCATGTCGAAACATATTTGTTATTTTCTGATAAAGTTCTTGTATTATATTGTATTTATTTATCATTTGAACTGTTTTTTTTTAAAAAATTTATATACTTGAAATATAATTTTCTAATTTCTGTGTAAGCAGAGGGCATTGTTTACTGTAATATTCAATATACAGTCACCGAACCCTTTATTAGGAACACTATACTAATACTGGGTAGGGCCTCCCTTTATTAGGAACACTATACTAATACTGGGTAGGGCCTCCCTTTATTAGGAACACTATACTAATACTGGGTAGGGCCTCCCTTTGCTCTCAAAACAGCCTCAATTATTTGTGGCATTGATTCCACAAGATGTTGGAAACATTCCTTTGAGTTTCTGGTCCATGATGACATGATTGCAACACGCAATTCCTCCAGATTTTTCAGGTGCCCTTTCAAGCTGTGAATCTCCCATTCTACCACATCCCAAAGGTGTTCTATTGGATTCAGATCCGGTGACTGGGAAGGCCACTGAAGAACACTGAACTCATTGTCATGGTCATGAAACCAGTTTGAGACGACTTTTGCTTTGTGACATGGTGCATTATCATGCTGGAAGTAGCCATTAGAAGATGGGTAAATTGTGGCCATGAAGGGATGCACATGGACAGCAACAATACTCAAATAGGCTGTGGCATTCAAGCGATGATTGATTGGTATTAACGGGCCCAAAGTGTGCCAAGAAAACATTCCCCACACCATTACACCACCTCCACCGTGAGAAGGTGTACAGGTGTTCCTAATGAAGTGCTCAGTGAGTGTATATACACATACATACTTTTCAGTAATTACTGTATATGTGCACTTTCATATTCACTTTGCGCCCCCCAAATATTCCTTTCAAATAAAACCTGTTTGGCCTGTTTTAATACTTTGAAAACACAGACGGTCCTTATTCTGTGGCAGGGAGGATGGTACTGCAAATGACTCCTCGCAAGATGTCTCAGAAGTTGCATTTTAATGATGAAATCCCTCCTCTGTCCTTTCTTATGTCTGCCTGGTTTGTAATTGTAATAAGCTTTGTAACAAAAATAACAAGAAAGGACCTGTGTGTGTGTGTGTGTGTGTGTGTGTGTGTGTGTGTGTGTGTGTATGGGTGCGTGTGCACGGCATGTGTCTGTGTGAGTGTGTGTGTGTGTGTGTGTGTGAGGTAGATGTGGTGGTATTACCGGGCTCTATAAATAAACATAAAATACCATTTTCCTTTGAGAATCCAACCAAGTCTTTGACAGTTCCACAGCCCTGGGGACCATTAACTCTCATTTAGAATTACAAACATGTTGTTTTAAAAAAAAAAAAAATAATAATTAACAGTGGCATTCGTACGACATCTCGATAGACCCTCTCGACTGACCCCATTTACATATAGTGGAGTAATGAGGACAGATAGGCCAGCGAGGAGGTGGTGTTAAAAACAACACACTGACAGAGTGGTATTCAGACACCGCTTTAACAACCACGTGATGCGTGGACATTTGACACTGTGCCAAAATGTAACATTGCAGTGGTGTAACAGGCAAAATCTGGAAAAAAAAACATCAAAGACACTGATGATGTCGGTACGCCTGATAGTCTGTCGGCTTTCACTCAGACAGCGTTTGGTGCCGTAGCACCAAAACCAGTAGCATGCACACAGGATAGGCAGGATAGGCCAGGTAGGTGCCATAGCACCAAAACCAGTAGCATGCACACAGGATAGGCCAGGTAGGGGCGATAGCCGATTCTGTGAATGTGATTCTGAACTCTCTCAGTCACACTCCGTTAAGCTAAATGTGTCTGTCTGACTGACTGACTGACTGACTGACTGACTGACTGACTGACTGGCTGACTGTCTGACTGACTGACTGACTGACTGTCTGACTGACTGTCTGACTGACTCACTGACTGACTGGCTGACTGACTGACTGACTGACTCACTGTCTGTCTGACTGACTGACTGACTGTCTGACTGACTGACTGACTGACTGACTGACTCACTGACTGACTGACTGGCTGGCTGACTGACTGACTGACTGACTGACTGACTCACTGTCTGACTGACTGACTGACTGACTGACTGACTCACTGACTGACTGACTGGCTGACTGACTGACTGACTGACTGACTGACTGACTCACTGACTGACTGACTGGCTGGCTGACTGACTGACTGACTGGCTGACTGACTGACTGACTGACTGACTGACTGACTCACTGACTGACTGACTGACTGACTGACTGACTGACTCACTGACTGACTGACTGGCTGGCTGACTGACTGACTGGCTGGCTGACTGACTGACTGACTGACTGACTGACTCACTGACTGACTGACTGGCTGGCTGACTGACTGACTGACTGACTGACTGGCTGGCTGACTGACTGACTGACTGACTGACTGACTGACTCACTGACTGACTGACTGGCTGACTGACTGACTGACTGACTGACTGGCTGACTGACTTTATTCCTTCTGCACAGATCGGCTACTGGGAGGTGTACGATGGGTCGGCCATCAGAGAGCTGGAGGGCTCCCTGTCAGGGGCCATCAACGGCATGCACATCTCACAGGACGGCGGCCATTTTGTTACTGGTACAGTATGCTTCTTACAACTGGCTTCAGTATTAGGTTTGCCAGTTGATTTGTGGTGCATGAGTGACAGTTGATTGGATTGAGTTAAAAACTGTTGTTATTAACTAGCTATTAACAGTATGCAATCAACAACAGTGATACAGAAACTGTGACTGTCTTGTGGAATGGAATGAGTATGGGTATATATATATATATATATATATATATATATGTGTGTGTATATGTATGTATGTATATACTGTATATAGTATATATTCAGTCCTTACACTTTCTCTTGCTTTGCTCTTTCTGCCACAGAAGTGAATCAGTGATCTCTGTGTTGGTCTGCCTCCCTGCTGTAGGTGGAGATGAGAAGCTGGTGAAGGTGTGGGATTACTCGGATGGCGAGGTGAGCCACGTGGGCGTCGGCCACAGCGGCAGCATCACCAGCGTCAGGATCTGCTCCAACAACAGGAGCATGGTCAGCACCAGCGCTGACGGCGCCGTGCTCCGCTGGAGGTTCCCCCACCCGTCCTAGAGGGGGCCTCAGAGGGCAGGGGGGGGGGGGGCGTCAAACCACTCTTCGACCAATGACCATCAATGACCCCCCCCCCCGACACACACACACACACACACACACACACACACACACACACACACACACACACACCAAATGCAATTCATGAACAGTCACTAACACTCTCTTGCCATCACAGAGGTAGTTTTTTTTTTCACTCCTGCAAAGAAATAAATCTAATTTTGATCATGAGAAATGGACTGGAATGGTGTGGGAATATTACTTGATAGAGTTGCTTGTGGCATGGTTAATATATGTCTAGGTGTGGTGGTGCTGCACCAATATGTTGTAGGATCTTGATGGAATCGTGATACTGAATGCAAGGAATTAACATTACATTCATGTTTTCAACATCAGAAACGCAGAGCTTTGATACTCTACAAGATGAAGATGCTGATCTTCAGTGCCTCGAATCGCATTCCCTTAGATCTTTGTGGGGGAAACAGAATTGATAGTCATCTGTTTTTTGTTTTTTTTCGATTAAAATTGAAAATGTGAAGTTTGAAGTTCCAAACAACAACATCCTCCCTTATAATAATAATAATAATAATAATAATAATAATAATAATAATAATAATAATGGTTGGACTGACTGCTAACTAACCACCTTACTGCTCTGAGCGTCAATGGCAAAAAACAACTTCTCCAACAATTATATCATGGCTATAAAGCAAGATTCTGTCCAGTTTGTCTATGACTTATGATGATGATGATGATGATGATGATGATGATGAAACACTTGCAGTGTTGAACATTAGCTTTTGTGTTTCTGCACGGGACCAAAACAGCGTTTCGTAAATTAAATATTTATTTCAAGGGATCTCATTCCCAGACCACTGCTGATTAAACATAGTCATGACAACCACTAAGAAGCACCTGTAAATGCATATGTCACTCAGGTATAACTGTCTACCAGGGGAGGCTAGTGGAGGTAGAAATCCGAGGACGGCATTATGCATGGAATGAGGAGGGGTATCAAACACGTTCCCAATACCGTTCCGTGCATTACAATGAGCCCGTCCTCCAATTTCTATTATTATTGTTATTATTAATGTCTACCCCGTGTCTCATGGTATAAAGAAGGAGAGCAACCAGGCCCAGATTCCTGGGCACTTCAGCACACGGCTGCTGTCAGCTAATCTATCATCGGAGGATCCCAAGGGACCCCCTGTGAGGAAGCGAAGTTTTGAGAAGAGAGCTAGCCACATGGAATGCCTCCCTCTTTCTCTCCCTCCCTCCCTCCCTCCCTCTCTCTCTTGCTCGCTCTCTCCCAGTTCCCAAACTCATTCCCCTCTCATTTGCTCAGAAGCCAACTCAATAATTAATAGTTTACCCCCGTTGCTGGCCTCAAAGTTTGAAAGAGCAAACCTGAAACTAAGGACAGAGTCAGCAAAATACCCTCGGCTTGGTAAAATAGTTCATCCCTCATGCCCCCCCATTGCCCTGGATATGCTCAAGGCTATGGTATCTCTCTCTCTCTCTCTCTCTCTCTCTCTCTCTCTCTCTCTCTGTATTTCCTTTAGAAGATAAGAGACAGATACAGTAGCCCTATGAAATAGAGTGTGTGTGTGTGTATATCATTGCAACAATCTGGAACTAGGAACTCAAAACGCCAAAGGCAATTTCCCTGTTGCACCTGGAATGATCCATGAGAAATGAATAAAAGATAATATGTGAAATTATGAAAATACTGGAGGTGAGAATGTACATCTGGTTCAGTAAATCAGCACATCTGGTTTATAGTAAAATCCAATCTCTGGTATTGGTGAGCTGTGAAATTAAAATGAAACTGATGAAGAATTCCAGCAGCGCAGCACAAAATGCAGAGGACTGCTGGTTTCCAGATTATTCCGTGCGTCTGTGGGTCTCCATCCATCACTCAGTGTATGCTTCTCCCTCCAGACTGCAGGCAGGATTGTGCCAGACTACATTATTTTCAGGATGTCGTGTGTTTGATAATGGTCAGGTGAGTCCACCGTCTAATAAATGATTCTGAGGTGAGAAACATTCCATCATACTGCAGGTGCAGGTGTTGTTACCATCATCACTCATCAAAACATTATCTCTCTAAAACAGTAGGGGGCTCCTACACACATGAAATATGGAATTCTTCCATGCGTTGGGACCAGTTGTACGGGAAAGCTGGGACCACAAAGTCTAATGCACCGTAAACTAGTACTCTAACTAGAATGTTTAATTAAAAGATGATTAACACATCACATTACCCTACCTGGGATAGGTAAGGCTTCAAAAATAACCGGCCGAAAGGGTTGCCTACAATCACTTGTTAATAGCCCAAAAGAGGGATTTAGGATAAACCGTATAGATTACTCTCGGTCACGGGTCTAATAATAGCGGAAGATTACCCCTACACTCTTTACTAAACAGTATCGGGTGGGAATGAAGTGTGTAAACACTGAGACCTGTCTGTCCTCTTCCGCCACCTGTCACTAAACTAAACCAGGCTAATAAGATTCATAGTGGGAGGGCATAGCGCGGAGCATATCCGCCAAACAGAAACTCAGTCCGGCGCTCGGGAGTGGCGAGGGAGGGAGGGAGAGAGAGAGGGAGGGAGAGAGCGAGAAAGACCGCCAGCTACAACGATCCTGTACGAGCCCTGTCCGTGTCCGTGGCTGTGAGTGGGGACAGGAGGAGGAAGTAATTGTATGAGCCTTTCACGACGACCGGAGAGCATGGAGTTTGAAGCAACTCATCTCTTCAGTTACAGGTGCCCGCGTCGTCACGGTTTTACGAGCGAAACATAGTTAGAAGTGAGCAACCGAGAGCTGGCGGGAATGACCGGAATGTCTGAGGGACATTGTTAGTCATGTGCCTTGGCACCGCGTCGGTGCCACCTCGGTGGTGAGGTTTCGAGAGGAAGAAGGGGGGGGGGTTACGGGGCAGACAGGTAGGCTCGAGTCTGTTATCGTTTCAGCCGTTTGCAGTTGCGTTCGTTCCGTTTTCAAAACACTTCGTTTAGACGGGAAACAACCATGGATAACCACAAGGAGAACAAGGTGAGGAAACAACCAATGAAAACCAAATCGAAGAAGCGCAAAGACAAGAAATACAAAGCCGCGAAGCTTTTCAGAAGGAAGTCGTTGAAGTCCGTCGGGAATTTCATGAGCAGGATTTTGAAAACTTTGGGAACTTTGGCACACTTCGGCGACTTCGAGGTACCTGACGCCGAGGACGATGATGGCGGGTTCGGAGACAGCGGCGCGTGCACGTTGAGTGCCAACTCAGGGAACTTCAAAGATGAACTTCTGGCCTCGAGGGAGAATGCGGTGAAGAAGAGCTGTACTTTATCTTCTCACGGATCTATAAAAGACCGGCTGTCTTGGTGCTATGGCGACAAAACTCCGGGGGTTCTTGGGTTGAAGAATCATGGAAACACCTGTTTCATGAACGCGGTGGTTCAGTGCCTCAGTAATACGGATCTACTGGCCGAGTATCTTGGTTTGGAACAATACAAATCGGATTTGTGTCAGAGGAGGGTACCGGTAAACGGTGTTGTGAAAAGCGAGGACGCACAGCACGCCAGGGGCGAGGTGACCGAACAGTTGGCATCGTTGGTGCGGGCACTGTGGACCCTCGAATACACGCCTGTACTGTCAGTTGAATTCAAGGTGAGTCATCGGAGAGCCTAAATTCAAGGGAAGAGGTTATAGTTTCCTAATTTCGTGCAGTAATTGCAGCGCTCGCCTGTTCAGCAGTCATTTACAGCTTCATCATGTGAGCAATGGTTCCCGGCTCGGAGACATCGCCATGCCCTCCCGACTGTGTGACCAGCTGTAGCGCAGCAAGCAGTTATATTGGGATTGGGATTTGCGAACGATATTAGGAATAAATAGATCATATTCTTTAACTTTTGCATAATATGTTTTCCCAGTGAACATTTGGTCGTTGATTAATAAATAATTACGTGTGGGGATATAAACGGTCAAACTCTCGGGTCCTATTTCCGTGAATGCACACAGGTAATGTTTCATGGGAGGTGCCACGGGGCAACGATCGGAACAGGTGGACCATGTCGTAATCATTTGCCGAGTGTCAAAGCTCACAACAAGTTTTTCCAGCAACTGTGTGTGTGATATATATATATATATATTATTCCTCTCCACCTGCTCCATCACTCTGTATGCTGTATTTCACACCCTTCTGCACTGAGTTTACCGAATGCTAATGAGATCAGTCCAACCAACACAGCAGGTAGGGCAGACGAGCAGTAGTCCCAGCAGACAGCCTGGTCTCTCCGTCTGTCTGCCTGTCTGTCTGTCTGCCTGTCTCTCCATCTGTCTGCCTGTCTGTCTGTCTGCCTGCCTGTCTCTCCATCTGTCTGCCTGCCTGTCTCTCCATCTGTCTGCCTGTCTGCCTGCCTGTCTCTCCATCTGTCTGTCTGTCTGTGTTTGTCTGTCTGCCTGCCTGCCTGCATGGCTCTCCATCTGTCTGCCTGCCTGTCTCTCCATCTGTCTGCCTGCCTGTCTGTCTGCCTGCCTATCTCTCCATCTGTCTGTCTGCCTGCCTGCCTGCCTGCCTGTCTCTCCATCTGTCTGTCTGCCTGTCTGTCAGTCTGCCTGCATGCATGCCTTCCTGCCTGCGTCCCTTCCTGTCTGTGTCTGTCTGTCCTCACAGTGATGCCTGTGGTCATTTGGGGCTCTTGGGTCATAGAGCCCAAAGCCTGCCCTCTGGGCCTTGGTGAATGACAGTACACCCACTCCCATTAACATTGGGAACACTGTTTATAAAAAGTTTTTCAGAGAATTCTGATTAGAAATTGCACTCAAGCCCTATGGCATTCTATTAATAATTTGTGTCAAATCAAAATTATTGATAGAATCCCAGTACGTATGATATGAAAATACAACCTTTAAACTTTGAATACAGTACACTTTCTGCTGCTCAGCTCAGGGTGAGAGGGAGGATTTTAGTTGTTTACTGTGCCAAAAAGCCCTGTTAGATAGTGCATTTACCCTGAGAGGGGTGGAGGAGAGACCTCCCACTGAGATATAACCCTAACGAGAGAGAGAGAGAGAGAGAGAGAGAGAGAGAAATAAGAGAGAGAGAGAGAGAGAGACAGAGAGAGAGAGAGGCCTGTTCCCAACTCACAGAGAAAAAGGTTTGATGCAAGTAGATACATCCCCCCCCCACACACACACATCCATAGAGATGGCCCTGGTTCCTGGTTTGTGATGGGAAGCATTCCTCCACGGAAGAGTCTTCTCTGAAACTAATTGTTATCGTCAGTGTCAACTGTGCTTTTAAAGAGGAGAGGCACTGGCCTCTTAATCAAAACAGCACAGCTTCAGTGAGGATAAAAGCTGGCTCTTGGAGTCTGTTTACCCTCACAGTTTGAGTGGGGTGTGTGTGTGTGTTTGGGGGGGGGGGGGGGGGGGAGAAAGCAGCATGACCGCACACTGAACCACACTTTTGACCCCTGACCTCCCCTTGACCCCACCTCACGAAGTGGCTGTCTCTAAGAAATGTGTTTGTGTGTTTTTTCTTTCTCATATGACATGGTAATGCACATGCTATAACACATGGTAATACCCATGCTATAACAGGGTAAACGCCACTGAAATAACACTGGATAAAGTTGAATTGAGGTGAAATAAAACCACCAACTGTCACATATTCTAGAGTGAATTCAAAGTCCTGCCCGTTTGTTACATAACCTGACAGGGTGGCATGTGGTCTGGGGCCGGAGAGAGTCCAGCCAGGAGAACGACAGGTGGGTTGGGTTGCTTTTGGAGTGCAGGGAGTGTTTGACAGCCCAGCAGAGACTGATGCTGTGTTGTATCCTTGAACAGCTTTTCACACTCAAAGTCGTGGAGTCATACACACACACACACACACACACACACTCACACTCTCTCTCATACTCACAGTGGAAGGAATATCTACCCTCTTACACTCACAGAGGAAGGGAACACACACATGCATGCACACACCGACACACACACACCAACACACACACACACACACACACACACAGTCAAGGGTCTATACACACTTTCACACATAGTAGAGGACACACACACACACACACACAGTCAAGGGTCTATACACACTTTCACATGGAGTAGAGGACACACACACACACACACACAGTCAAGGGTATATACACACTTTCACATGGAGTAGAGGACACACACACACACAGTGGTGGGGATATGCATCACGTCCCCACCCACTGCTGAAGACGTGTCTCTCATCCTAGTCCCTCCCACCACCACTGCTCTCTCTGATTTCAAAGGCTGTTTTAATGACACAGGAGGATCTCAGTACAGTAAACAGGGCCAAGCCCAAAGCAGTTATTAGTCAAGACAAGTTTGTCACACACAAGTAATTCCATTTAACCTGTAATCGTTGAAATTGTGGTCATCGTACGTAGATTTTTCAGGTGCACTTTCAAGCTGTGAATCTCCTGTTCTACCACATCCCAAAGGTGTGTATTATCGGATTCAGATCCGGTGACTGGGAAGGCCACTGAAGAACACTGAACTCATTGTCATGTTCGTGAAACCAGTTTGAGACGACTTTTGCATCATCATGCTGGAAGTAGCCATTAGGAGATGGGTAAATTGTGGCCGTGAAGGGATGCACATGGTCAGCAACAATGCTCAAATAGGCTGTGGTATTCAAGCGATGATTGATTGGTATTAACGGGCCCAAAGTGTGCCAAGAAAACATTCCCCACACCATTACATGTATGTTTGAAGATTTAGAAATATATGTTTGAAGATTTAGAAATATATGTTTTTCTGTTGGCTTAGAATATCCGGTCCTACAACAACAATCTAACAGCAGTCTAAATAGGGAAAACTCAGGCAATACCGTCAAAATGTTCCCTCCTGTAAGTTATCATTTCTACTGTACTAAAAGTGCTAAAAGCACCAAGTCACTTTCATTTCCTTCACTCTGAACGGAAGACAGGCATTCCAATGACAGATCCCCCCTCCCCATACGTCCAAAAGCTTAAATAATTTGCCGTTTGGAAACAGCATGCTTCCTCATGACTCACTGAACCACTCTTCCCCCACCTGAGCTGCCTGACAACAAGCAATAAAAAAAGAAAAAAAAGAAAAGAAAGAAATATGTCCGCGATACGTCTGTGTAAGCACCGCAGTTTAAGCGCCTTTCCCCATAAATGTATTCACCACATGATTTATGTTCGAGGCATGACATGGGTGGAGAATGGAATAAATCAATCTCTCTGCGTCTGGCTGTGAGACTTCCCAATCATGGTTATGGCGTTGGAAACAACTCCCTCACTTTATCTTCGTGAGCGAGGGACGGAAAAACGCAAACTGACGGCTTAACTTAGACCGCCGTTCGCGCACGATGGCGTATTTACTGCTTCCCCGGGTGTCATTTAGTGTGTGTGTGAGACTGTAAGTCATAGGAGCTTAGACCCCTCTGTCTGTTACACAACTGGAGAGCGTTTCCCAGGCTGTAAACCACTCAGGCGCCATTACGACCATCATCCCTCTATTTCAGCCCCTCTCTTCTCCCGGGTAGTAAATCCTACATTAGGGACGTCGTCTCATCTCAGGGACACGGTTTTAGTCTGTCGTCTGGGCCTGGCTGCGCTGCGGTGGGGAATTCACGTTATCGAGACTTGAGATTCTCTTTCTAGAGAGAAAGCAACAAAGCGGCCCGCATCCCAAGTACCACTGGAAGTCTGCCGTCCAAGATAGGCTTCTGCTGGATTTGTCATTCCTTCGGAGGTGGATGGAGCGAGATGGAGGAAGAGGAGGGGGGGGGGGATGAGTGGTTTGGGTCGTAATTTCTGACAGGGACGTCCAGCGTGAGGACACAGGGAGACAGGGAAGGGCATTGGGGGTGGGGGCTGTGCCGTGGCGGGGGCCGTGGCGTGCCATGGAGCTGCGGTTAGCGAGGTTTCTGTTTCTACCCCATCAGCGGCGTCCTCCAGGGGAGGCTGGCGGGGTCGTCTGGACCTCAGCTGGGATTGATGAGTGGAGGGAATGGAGAGAAAGAGGGAGGGAGAGAGGAAGGGAGAAGGAATGGGGGGGGGAGAGAGAGAGAAAGAGGGAGGGGAATGAGAGAATGGAGAGAGAGTGGGGGAGAGAGAAAATGAAAGGAGGAGAGAGAGAGCAAAGGAGGGAGAGAGAGAGTGAGTGAGAGAGGAGGGGAGAGGGAATGGGGAGAGAGAGGAATGAGCGAATGAGAGAGAGAGAGAGTGTGAAAGGTGCCAAGATAGAGGGAGGATGGGAGAGAGGAGAAGAGAGGGGGGGGGGGGGGGGGGTTATTAAGAGATGACCCGTCTGTGTGGGTCTGGTCAGGGGATGAAGCACGAAGACGCAGAGAAATGAAAGAGGGCAGGGGGGCAGGGGGGCACCGGGCAGCGGTGATGGATATATCATCCAGGCTCATTCCAGCAACACCTGTGGGGGAGGTGTGTGTGTATGTGTGTCTGAGTGTCTGTGTGTGTGTGTGTGCGTCTGAGTGTGAGTGTGTGCCTGCGAGCAGGCGTGCATGCGTGTGTGTGTGTGTGTGTGTGTGTGTGCTAACACCCCTGTAGTTCGAAAGGTTATTCAATGTCATCATTTGTCAAGGCTCTCACTCTGTCACTGTGGGATCCAACGAGGTCCGTTTGACATGCCTGGGGTGGTGTTAATGTGTTTTGGAGAGAG
>NC_139676.1:12864400-12881900 GCF_951799395.1 Argentina silus
CACACACACACACACAACACCCAATGCACTCACACGCACACACACACCTGCATGTTTGCGCACACACACACACATACTATACATAGACACCAAAATACACACATGCATACACACACACTCACACACACACAGACACGACCATACACACACGCATACACACACACACGCGCGCACACACACACACACACACAGACACCACCATGCACACGCATCCCTCTCTCTGTTCCTGCTGACCTCCTCCCTTTCTTTCTTTCCAACGCCCGCCTCATCGTCCTCTCCACACTGTTGATTACCCCTCCCACCCTCCTCCCCCCCCCTCCCACCCCGCCCTCCGCATCCCCCCTTCACCGGAACACAAAACGTAGACTCGCTAAGTTGGTTTGTTACGAGGAGACAGTTCATTGGCAGTAGAACACACACCAGGGACCTTGAACTTCATCTCCCCCCCTCCTCCCCCGTTGTGTTCCAGAACACTCATATGGTGATCTGAGTGCTTTCTTCCATCTCAATCCCTCTCTCTATCTCTGCTCTAAACAACAGGAGGAGACGGGGCCGTGTGTGTGTGTGTGTGTGTGTGTGTGTGTGTGTGTGCGTGTGTGTGTGTGTGTGTGTGTGTGTGCGTTTTTGGCTTGTCTCATTCGCACACACAGCGGGAGATGTCATCTTCTACAGCCCACGAAAACACTGATCTGCAGGAGCTTACGGCATGTGCTTCTGTGTGCGGAACGCTAGCCAAGGAAAAGCTTTTGCACATTTACTCACACAGAGGTACACACACACACACACACACACACACACACACACACACACACACGCGTAGGTGCACACAAAAAAAAAAAGATGTAGTCTTGTCTTAGTCATTTTGACTAAAATAGCCTTAAGTTTTAGTCATATTTTTGTCATTTGAATAATGATTTAGTCTAGTTATTGTCACATTTCTCGCCTCATTAACCCATAGTAAACATAAATCACTGACTCCCATGTGCGCAAACATATAACTTGTCCTCCTAACATATTGGTCTGTATAACATCCTGTCACTTCTCTTCCAACAGCCAGATTAGCAGAATAATTACTCTGCAGCCGATTAAAAATCACACCCCTGTACATGGCACATCAAGGGCAGTTCAATGTTAAAAACAAGCTCTGCGTTTGAGAGGATCAGCCTCAGCAAGGCACTGCGCAGATTCGCTGATATTGATCACAAAATCGGTGCTTATTTCTTTACCAAAGGCGATTTGTAAATCAGTGATATGCGCATATCAGTGATATGCGCAGCAAACCTTTCTTCTCCCGTGAAAACGTTTCATTCTTGTTAGATTTTTGTCACAGAGATAAATTCATCTGGTTTAGTTATCTTTTCTTCTGGTTCTATTTCGTCAATTATCGTCTCGTCTTTTGCCACAGAAAAATAGGTGTTTGACGAATATTTTCATAATTAATTTCATTGACACACACACACACACACACACCCTCACCCCCCCCCCCCCCCCACACACACACACACACACACACATTCCATTCAGTTGCGCAAAAAATATCCCACAGAACACACACAGACACACACACAAAACCCATCATAGGTTCCGGAAATTAATTTTTTAAAAGTCCACTGTAGTCTTTCATCCTCTGCTGTCAAAGCTATTCTCTCAATCACTCCGTCCGTGCATGAGTGAATACAGCACAGAGAGGGTTGTGACATTTAATTAACTTTCGTGTGAAGGGGATGCCATTATGATTCTGCTCAGATGTGTGTCCGGCTGCTGGTAGCCGCTAGGCCAGGCCAGGCTAGGATGACTCAAAGCTAACTGGAGAGAGATGGACCGGCTTGGGTGTTAAGCTCCGGAGAGACCGAAGATTGATTCAAACGTGTTTCGAGTTACTGAACCAGGGGTTGCGGGTTGGACGTCTTTCGCGTAATTAGGGTCTTACGGGGTGATTTTCCGTAACCGCATTCGCCGTAGCGTAGCGCGCTAGCGTGGGTGGTTCGCTACACAAGTGGGTGACTTGGCGCTTTGATTTCTGGTTGCCGTCTATTACTGTTTCCTAGCTGGCGTCCAAAAAAAACGCCCCCGCACACCAAACCCTCTCACCCACACACACCCGCCCACTCTCTCCTCCCTCTCCCCCTCTCCTCAGAGGATTACCAGAGAGATCTCACGCATCAGCACACACACCGACCGCATCAGCACACACACCGACCGAGCCGTGGAGGGGAAGCAACAGGCCTATGATAACAACATATGTCCTCCTGTAGGGATGCATGACGAAGCGCTGTGTGTGTGTGTGTGTGTGTGTATGTGTGTAGAGTGTGTGTGTGTGTAGAGTGTGTGTGTGTGTGTGTGTATACAGAGTGTGTGTGTGTGTGGGGAGGAGAGGGTTGGCGTGGGGGAGGCGTGACTACATGGAGAGGGTAGAGGGCCATGAAGAATGGTACGGGAGACAATGTTCGGTCTGTTTCACTCAGATTAACCTCACCCCCAGGCTATTGTGCACGGCGCACATAAGCCTGGAATAACAACGGCTGAAACCTGACCTTAGTGGGAGTGAATTTCCTGACTTCAGTATTTGTTATTATTTGATTTCAGCGAATTACACGGCTGCAAGGCGTAGTCCCGACGCAGAAACGTGTGGTGTGCAAGCACTGGGGTGGCGGGGGTTGGGGTGGTGGTGGTGGTGGTGGTGGTGGGGGGGTGCTGTTGGAGATGATTGATGCTAAGTAAAGCCAATGGCTAAGCATCGCCCGCTTCTTCCCACTGGATTAATGAAGGTCCAGTTCGACCCGTTGGTCCACTACACCGTTTAAGCGCAGTTGGGGCAGAAGCCTACGTTCAGAGAGCACAGACCTGAACAGAGAGAAACCACACTACAGCTCATTTGAATAGCCTCAGTCCTCCCATAGGAAAGAAGTTGGGCCAGGGTCAGGGGAGCTGATCCCAGATCTGTGCGGTACAGTACATGCACGGGCCTAGCTGTGAACATGGAGCCAGGCACACAGCTCCCCTGCTGGGCCACGGGAAGAGGAAGACAAGGTGGTTCTACATCAAAGACTCAAAAGGTCCCTGGTGTGGCGGTCCCAGGAACAGAGCAACAGCCTGCCTGCCTGCCTGTCTCCCTGCCTGCCTGTCTGTCTCCCTCCCTCCCTCCCTGTCAGTCTGTCTGTCTGTCTGTCTGTCTCCCTGCCTGCCTGTCTGTCTGTCCCCCTCCCTCCCTCCCTGTCAGTCTGTCTGTCTGTCTGCCTGTCAGTCTGCCTCCCTCCCTGCCTGCCTGCCTGTCTGTCTGTCTGTCTGTGTGTTTTAGGTCAGCAGTAAACATATGGTGTTACAGCAGCGCTGAGCTTACAGTAGCTCACCCCACACAGCCCTCCTGGTCTCCCAGGGTGTGGACAGGGCCGGCCTCCCTGCTAACAAAGCTCTATTTTTGGATTAGCACAGTGTCCCCCCCATCACAAAGCAGCTACTAATCTAGCTAACTGCGTAGCCGCGTGCTAATGCTATGCTGTTTACTACAGTTATTACAGTAAATATGGTAATTCAAACCCGACCCAGCGTTTATTCATGTCAAAATGCACCAAAAATACCGCTAAAACGCTGAGTTCACTGAGGAACATCCGAACGCCTTCACTTCAGCTTTCGTTTTTTAACGACGTCGTCGTTGGCGATCAAAGATAGTTACTCCGTCATCACTAAATATATTCTTTAACTGTTGCCTTGTAATGTTGACATAATGGCGCTGTAAAATTCCCAGCGTGGCGCGGCGCCACGCTTCCGTCCTCTGGGGAGAGCCCTGGTCGCGGCGCAGCGCCACGCTTCCGTCCTCTGGGGAGAGCCCTGGTCGTGGCGCAGCGTGGCCGGGAGACGGTACAGCCGAACGCCAGTGACGCGGCCGCGGCGGTGACGAAAGAAGGCGTGTCCTTGACTTGGCGCGCCGCTCGCACGTGAACGCAGAACGCCGACGTCCTGATACCCGACACCCGCGAGCCCTTCGCGCGGGCCTTCTGGGAGTTCTGCTGATTGCAGTGATATGTACCTGTTTGACCTTGCGGGCCTTCGTGGCGAAAAAAACAACAACAACAACAACAACAAAGCACTGAGAATACAAGGTGTTTTTAATCTGGGTGGATTACTGGCTGTTCTTTCACCTCTGGGTTCAGTAACATGCTCTATGCTGCCACAGGGCTGAGATGTTCAGGAGAAGCAGCACAATGTGATTAACCAGAACCGGACTGGAAATAGACCCACAGGACAATACTGTGTTTTACATCCTATTTATATAAGCTCCGATTCATACACACTACTGATGAGATGGTACATATGCCCAAGACCAGGGTTAAACAATGCTTACTTGTTGGTCTCACCTCCTGGTGGTTTTCACCCCTCACACGACATCGATCAACCAAAGCCCACTGATGTAAACCAGTAAAAGGCCAGAACGAAAACCAGCACCTCCTCTGCCGTTACCTGGAGCGATGTGCCTGGAAGTGCTCTTTCCACCGATGGTAATTTTTTCACGTAATTGAAAACCGTGTCTCTGGAGTCGTCTAAATGTGTCTCTGGAGTCAGTCTAAAACCATGGAAACCCATGGCACTGCTGACGGAGAATGGATGCCAGCGCTCTCTGTTACCCTGAACAACAGGGGGGCTGAATATGGATCTGCGAGGATTCGCACCGTTGGATTACAATTTCTGTGTGACAATTGAAACAGTTTAGAAGCACTTGAAATATTAGCATCCAAACCTGTTATTGTGACTGAAAGTGCTTGGAGCCCCAGCTACTGTCTATTTTTGGCAGGCCAGGGCAAGGCAGCTAGCTTGGCAGACAATGCTGGAGCAACAGGAACAACAATCTAGTGGTGTTCTATTCATACACACACACACACACACACACACACACACACACACACATATGCTAGCATGCAAGTACACACACGCTTACACGCAAGCACACACACACACACGCTGGCACGCAAGCACACACACACAAACACGCTTGCACGCAAGCGCACACACACACACACCGCTGGCACGCAAGCACACACACACACATACGCTGGCACGCAAGCACACACACACACATACGCTGGCATGCAAGCATACACACACACACACACACACACACACACACACGGTGTGTGCTCAATTGAGGCATCTGTTCTTTGTTCTAAGGTCCAGCTAAGTGCCTGTTGACCCACTTTTATGGGAAGGTGCTTTTCAAGTGTGCAGCGAAGCTGTGGTTTGCGTTTGTTATGAATGGAGAATTAAGTAGCCTCCCTTCACTTGGCAAAGCGAAGCCTAGCCCGGGTAGCTGGTGTTCATCTCATCACTCCACACTAACTGCTGAACCCACTTAGAGTACAATCTCTCTATCGCACTGACTTAATGGAATTACATAGTTGAGGACACTGAGTACAATTGTACTGTTCCCTTATATTGCCAGACTACAAATCAATTTAGACTGTAGGGCCTTTATGTGTGTGTATGTATATGCTGGGTGTGGGTGGGTGTGTGGGTGTGTGGGTGCGTGCGTGCGTGTGTGTGTGTGTGTGCGTGCGTGTGCGTGTGCGTGTGTGTGTCTGTGTCTGTGTCTGTGTATGTGTGCGCACGTGTGTGTGTGCGTGCGCGCGTGTGTGTGTGCGCGCGTGTGCATGTGCGCGTGTGTGTGTGTGCGTGTGTGTGTGTGTGGGCGTGTGTTCAGCATTAACAATGGATCTGGAAACACATTCCACGGAGCGGAGCCGTGAGAGTCTTAAGCACCCCGTACAATAACACCAGGCACTCTCACCGTATACATCATGAATGGACAGGCCGTCACGGGAGCGCCGTGTGTCTGCATGTACCAGCAGGGCGGTCCAAACAGTGTGAAGGGTGAGTGGGTGGGTGTCTGCGGATCCCAGGGTGTACACCCCCCCCCCCCCCCCCCCGATAGGTCATTAGTATGCTCTTTGGAACACGGCCGAGGTAAAGCCAGGTAAAGCCCCGCCAGGCTAGGCTGGCTACCCTGGCTAGCACCGCGAGGAAACACCGTAATGATGGTCCCTGCTGAAATAACACAGCCTGGCCGCAATCTGGCTTCTGTTGGGTCACGTACTGTCAGAGGGGCTTGATGAAGATGAATGGCTTCGGGGAGAGAGTTTGTGCTGGTGGTTAACGTCCCTCCCTCCCTCTCTCTCACACTCTCTCTCACACTCTCTCTCTCTCTCTCTCTCTCTCTTTCTCTCTCTTTCTCTCCCGCTCTCTCTCTTCCTCTCTCTCTCTGTCTCTCTCTCTCTCTCTCTCTCTCTCTCTGTCTCTCTCTCTCTCACACTCTCTCTCTCTCTGTCTCTCTCTCTCTCACACTCTCTCTCTCTCTCTCTCTCTGTCTCTCTCTCTCTTTCTCTCTCTCTCTCTCTCTCTTTCTCTCTCTCTCTCTCTCTGTCTCTCTCTCTCACACTCTGTCTCTCTCTCTCTCTCTCTCTCTCTACCTTACTCACAACTCATTTTCAGCCCGATCGCTCTGTGACTCATGGAAAAGTTCCTTAACTTAAACGCTGATTGCTAAAATGAAGCCAGGGTTTTCATGGTGATTAGTGTTGAACCCAGATCTCTGGTCTCTCTGACAGGTCCTGACTGGGCGAAATGAGGTTGGGACTCCCATCAATTAGAGATTGCAGCTTTCCCATCAATTAGAGATTGCAGCTTTCCCATCAATTAGAGACCGCAGCTTTCCGCAGCTCTTTTCATTTCTTGTCTCCTACTGCTTTGGTCGGCGGTTTCTGAGTATCAGCGTTCATACCTGTGTTTTTACCATACAGTTACATAATGTGACCGTGTGGTAAAATTAGAACTGGCTGACCAGCAATGCACCCACCTGGCACACACACGTACACACCCACACACGAACGCATGCACGCGCACACACTCACCCACCCACACACACACACACACACACACACAAAACTCTACTAATGGCACAAACCCGTCCGACTCAGTTTCATTGTTCTGATGGCTCACTGTGAGTGCAGTCATTCATTCTGCACTGTGTTTGTGGGAATTGTCACTAGATTGAATATCCTCCAGTGCTCACGTCCTACTTCCACACTGATCCCCCCACAAACAAACAAACAAACAAACACACACACACACACACACAAACACACACACACACACACCTCTTTTCTCTCTCTTTCTCTCTCTCTCTCTCTCTCTCTCTCTATTCTCTCTCTCTCCCCCCCTCCCTCTCTCTCCCTCGTCCCCCAGCTAATAGCTCCGATCCACCATTATTCCCCCCAGCCTGTCTGGAGCTACATGTCTGTATTTAATCTTTAATTGTGTTAGCACAGGCAAAAATTGCTTTAGGGATTCGCAAGGCTTGAAAGAAAAACCGTGTTGGTTTGGCTCATCGGCATCATCATCATCAGGCCCCTGAATAACATCTTGGTTGGAATTAGCAACAGAACGAGACAAAAAAAAGAGAAAAAAAGAGAAGGTGTTGTCTGGCGTTGACTGTGCATGATAATGTGCCTATTTGACATTGGATCTCAAATTGCCTTGATGACAAGCTATTCCAGGGGACATTACTGAACCGCTTTCATGGTTGTCGCAAGCCTGTTTTATTTTTTGTTCCTCATTTTGCTCATTTTGTATTGTGACAATGTATTTCCAATTTGGTGTGTTTTTCTCCTACCAAACTCTGGGCCAAACTTTAGATTGCTTTAGTACAGATTTGGAGGAAAGAGGAGTTAGGAGCCATCATGTCTCAAACCTATTGACACTGTTTTACACTTCCATTAACGTTTGCAATTTGTGTGTGTGTGTGTGTGTGTCTGTGTCTGTGTGTCTGTTTGCGTGTACTGTGTGTGTATTTATGTGTGTGTGTGTGTGTGTGTGTGCGCGTGATTGCGTGTGTGTGTATAAGCACGGTGTGCTGTGATACATTTAGCAGGAGAAAAGGAGAGGTATAAATAGGATCAGAAATGCAGGTCAGAAATGCTAAAAGATAAATGGAGTTTTAACTCGCATGTCTATTTCTGGCTGCCGTGGTTATGAGACTTGTTTTTCCCAGCTATGTGCTCACAGTTCTCTGTTACATCATGTTGATGAGTCAAAGCCAACTGAAATCCCAAACGATCCTCTCAACACAAAAAAAGTACTCTAAAAAAGAAATTCTTTGTAAGCGAGGTTTTTTAGTCTGGCATAAACAAACTCCCACACCTTGAGCTAAACAAGCCGCCCGCCCCCCTCCAAAAAAAACAAACGAAAAACGAAACGTAACAGAAATTGAAGTACACTTCAAATAGCCCATGTGGGTTTAGCTCTGGTCCCAAGGTGTGGATGAATACTCGTTTAAATCATCCACACCTTTAAATACACGCTCACACAGAGCCTCTAAACCGTCCATTACCATCCAGGGTTGCTGAAGTACAGCTCAGAGGGACATCTGAGGGAGGAACCCAAATAGCTCCCATCCTAATAACACTTCGCTCGGTTTTCTTTTTGTTGTCACCGTGAACTGAACTGTTATTCTTCTCCCTAAAATCGCCCAATGGTAGGATTCCTATCCATTTATGTTTTGCAATATCTTTTTCGTATCACAACTCTAATGCGTTCTACCGGGCTCCGCTTCTGGTTCGGGGATAACAGGGCGGTGAATGTGTAGGATAATAATATAATAATAATAATAATAATAATAATAATAATAATAATAATAAATAATAATTACCACATCAACCAAAACCGCATCCACAGTTTGGATATGACCTTATGACCTCTGCAACCTATGATTGGAGTGTTGTTGTTTTTGTTACTGTTGCCCACCTTGACTTACAGCACATACTGTTACAGCACGGGCACTAATTGGAACCCTTTGAACCCTTTCAGCCAGTGGAGCATGGCACTAACACCGCTTAGGTTGTGGGTTCGATTCCCACTGGGACCATATATACTGAACAATGTGTGCACTCACTGCAATGTAAGTCGCTTTGGATAAAAGCGTCAGCTAAATGGCGTATATTATATTATATATATACACTGCAGACACATGTATGGAGGAGGCACGTTGTTCCAATGTTCTCATGGCCTCCTTCAGCCTGGCAGCAGTGGGCTATATTGGCTGATTAGATGACTAACAATGTGAACAAAGACACAAAGACACTCATAAACTCAAGGAAGCAAGGAAGTCTTTGGCTTGTATATCATCTTGTGCTCCTTGATTACATCACGCTGGCATTGTTCCCATAATTACCTCCTATTTACCTGCAGTCCCAATGCACAGTGATTCAGAGTGACTCACCCCCCCTCCCCCCCTCCCCCCCCCCCCCCCCCCCCCTCTCTGTTATTGTGCGGCAGAGCACAAAAGGAGCTTGTTAAACCAACTTCGTCACCCCCAAAAAGCCTTGTATAATTTGGGCCTTTTTTGTCCGGCAACAAAAACTGGAAAGAGAGAGGGAGAGAGGTAGAGGGAGAAAGAGAGGTAGAGGGAGAAAGAGAGGTAGAGACAGAAGGAGAGGGAGAGAGAGAAGGAGAGGGAGAGAGAGAGACAGAGAGGGAGAGAGAGACAAAGGGAGAGGGAGAGAGAGAGAGACAGAGAGGGAGAGAGAGACAAAGGGAGAGGGAGAGAGAGAGAGAGAGACCTCCCTTCTCTGGCTACCACACAGTCCTCACATGTTTCCCTTATGACTGTGTTGTTACCCAGACAGGTAATAAACACACACAACACACCATGCATCAGGCCCCATGTCTCCTCTATCCACCCTACAGGCCTAACATGTGAGGAGGGACGCCAGAGGCCTGTGTGTGTGTGTGTGTGTGTGTGTGTGTGTGTGTGTGCGTATATACGTGTGTGTGTGTGTGTGTGTGCGTATATGCGTGTGCGTGTGTGTGTGTGTGTGCATATGTGTGTGTGCGTATATGCGTGTGTGCGTGCGTGTGTGCATGTGTGTGTGTGTGTGTACGCAGGCCTGTGTGTGTGTATCTGGGCACTCGGCTTGAAATCAATACTGAAATCAGTCACTGCCTCCGGCATGAATTGACTGCTTTCACCGAGGAAATAAGGGATATCATATTCAACCCTGGGGGTGTTTATATTACCGGTCGGTGGGATATATTCCATGCCAGTCAATCCCGTCCGCCGTCATTTAATACCTGCATCATTCCGAGACGTCGCCATCAGAAAGGGTTCGTTTCACTCCCGGGCGAACGGGTGTTTGAAGCGGCGTTTTCCTCACACGGAGCCACAGACGGTGTGAATGATGGATTATTCACGTAAACAGCCTCCAGTCCGTTCCTCCAGACGTCTCTGTTTGCCGCCGTGGATGACATGACATTTCAGATCCGTCAGTCGTTTGAGTCTCGTATTGACTTTGTTTTACCCCTGAGGCGTGTCAATCCCAATAACACAACACAGGGAAATCACCTTGTTACCAGAGAGTGTTGTTACCAGAGAGTGTTGTTACCAGAGAGTCTTGTTACCAGAGAGTCTTGTTACCAGAGAGTCTTGTTATCATAAAGTCTTGTTTCCAGAGAGTCTTGTTACCAGAGAGTCTTGTTTCCAGAGAGTCTTGTTACCAGAGAGTCTTGTTACCAGAGAGTCTTGTTATCATAAAGTCTTGTTTCCAGAGAGTCTTGTTTCCAGAGAGTCTTGTTTCCAGAGAGTCTTGTTACCAGAGAGTCTTGTTACCAGAGAGTCTTGTTACCAGAGAGTCTTGTTATCATAAAGTCTTGTTACCAGAGAGTCTTGTTACCAGAGAGTCTTGTTACTAGAGAGTCTTGTTACTAGAGAGTCTTGTTACCAGAGAGTCTTGTTACTAGAGAGTCTTGTTACCAGAGAGTCTTGTTACCAGAGAGTCTTGTTATCAGAGTCTTGTTTCCAGAGAGTCTTGTTACCAGAGAGTCTTGTTACCAGAGAGTCTTGTTACCAGAGAGTCTTGTTAACAGAGAGTCTTGTTATCATAAAGTCTTGTTACCAGAGAGTCTTGTTACCAGAGAGTCTTGTTACCAGAGAGTCTTGTTTCCAGAGAGTCTTGTTTCCAGAGTCTTGTTATCATAAAGTCTTGTTTCCAGAGAGTCTTGTTACCAGTGAGTCTTGTTTCCAGAGAGTCTTGTTTCCAGAGTCTTGTTATCATAAAGTCTTGTTTCCAGAGAGTCTTGTTACCAGTGAGTCTTGTTTCCAGAGAGTCTTGTTACCAGAGAGTCTTGTTATCAGAGAGTCTTGTTACAGCCCGGTACAGGAGTGTGTAAAAGCGTGTGTCACTTTAAAATCCTCCTCAAAACATATACAGACATCACACTCGTGTCCTTGTTCATTCTCAGGCAATAGTGTTTAAACCGTCTCCTCTGCTTTGCCTCTGGCGGTTTTCCCTCTAATTGAATTAGCGACGGTTAGCACCTCGCCGTGTGTGGCTCAGTAGCATGCAGTGGGTTCACCCTTAATCAGTTCAGTGTGTTTACCTCAGCTAACTACCTACCTAACTACCTACCTAACTACCACCCTAACTACCACCCTAACTACCGACCTAACTACCGACCTAACTACCTACCTAACTACCTACCTAACTACCACCCTAACTACCTACCTAACTACCTACCTAACTACCACCCTAACTACCGACCTAACTACCTACCTAACTACCACCCTAACTACCTACCTAACTACCGACCTAACTACCGACCTAACTACCTACCTAACTACCTACCTAACTACCACCCTAACTACCGACCTAACTACCTACCTAACTACCGACCTAACTACTGACCTAACTACCTACCTAACTACCACCCTAACTACCGACCGAACTACCGACCTAACTACCACCCTAACTATCGACCTAACTACCACCATAACTACCTACCTAACTACCACCCTAACTAC
Source organism: Argentina silus (assembly GCF_951799395.1). Classification (NCBI taxonomy): domain Eukaryota; kingdom Metazoa; phylum Chordata; class Actinopteri; order Argentiniformes; family Argentinidae; genus Argentina; species Argentina silus. The sequence continues at coordinate 12,876,243 of NC_139676.1, forward strand.
CACTCTCCCTATGCCCCCTTTCATCTGTCTACCTCCGCCAAGATCAGCCACAGCATGAGACGGAGCGAATGAAAGAGAAAGAGAGGGAATGAAAGAGAGAACAGGGGAGAGGAATGTACTGAGGATAACAAGGGGTAGGATCTCTGAGTGTACTGAGGGTAACAAGGGGTAGATCTCTGAGTGTACTGAGGATAACAAGGGGTAGATTTCTGAGTGTACTGAGGGTAACAAGGGGTGGGATCTTTGAGTGTACTGAGGGTAACAAGGGGTGGGATCTCTGAGTGTACTGAGGGTAACAAGGGGTAGATCTTTGAGTGTACTGAGGGTAACAAGGGGTGGGATCTCTGAGTGTACTGAGGGTAACAAGGGGTAGATCTTTGAGTGTACTGAGGGTAACAAGGGGTAGGATCTCTGAGTGTACTGAGGATACCAAGGGGTAGATCTCTGAGTATACTGAGGATACCAAGGGGTAGATCTCTGAGTGTACTGAGGATACCAAGGGGTAGATCTCTGAGTGTACTGAGGGTAACAGGGGGTAGATCTCTGAGTGTACTGAGGGTAACAAGGGGTGGGATCTCTGAGTGTACTGAGGGTAACAGGGGGTAGATCTCTGAGTGTACTGAGGGTAACAGGGGGTAGATCTCTGAGTGTACTGAGGGTAACAGGGGGTAGATCTCTGAGTGTGTTCCGTGTCTCTCTTTGAGGAGCACCTTTGATCATCTGTAAGTCTTATAAAAAGGTCCAGGAGTGTGTTAGTTAGTTAGTTAGTTAGTTAGTTAGTTAGTTGGTTGGTTAGTTAGTTAGTTAGTTAGTTAGTTAGTTAGTTGGTTGGTTAGTTGGTTAGTTAGCGTGGTTTAGCACCTGTCGTAAGAGCACCTGTCCTGCGAAGCTCTCCTCACAGCGTTCCTGGCTGTCTCCTGTGGTACAGATGCAGATGCTGGTGTGTTCAGTGTTTGCTCCAGAGTTTATGTAAATGTTGATATCACTCACCGCATGCACGCACACACAAACGCTCTTGCCTGTCTGCCTGCCTCTCTCTCTCTCATCTCTCTCTCTCTATCTCTCTCTCTATCTCTCTCTCTCTCTCCTTCTCCCCTCTGCTTGTGGGTTAAGTATTTACTCCAGTTCATGTTGATGTTTATCGCACACACACACACACACACACACACACACACACACACACACACTCACACACACACACACACATAAACAAACACTCTAGTCTGTCTCTCTCCCTCCCCTGCTGGTGTGTTCAGCCCTGGCTCCTGAGTTGAAGTTTCTGTCTCCTGCTGGTTTGTTTCCAGGGCACCAGTGGAGGTGGAGAAGGAGAGGAGGAGAACCCTGTCTCTGGCCCAGCGAGCCTTCACCAGCCTGGGGCGCGGCACAGCTTCGTACAGGAACACTTCCAGGCACAGTACAGGTGAGACACAGACAGTCACAGAGAGTCACAGTACAGGTGAGACATAGACAGTCACACAGAGTCACAGTACAGGTGAGACACAGAGAGTCACACAGAGTCACACAGTCACAGTACAGGTGAGACACAGAGAGTCACAGTACAGGTGAGACAGACAAATCTGCAGGAATTGCGTGATGCAGTCATGTCATCATGGACCAGAATCTCCAAGGAATGTTTCCAACATCTTGTGGAATCAGTGCCACGAAGAACTGAGGCTGTTTTGAGCGCAAAGGGAGGCCCTACCTCAGTATTAGTATAGTGTTCCTAATAAAGTGTTAGGTGAGTGTATATATGTGTATATATATGTAGAAATACAAACATGTATGTAGAAATCAAATTTAAATGTGTCAACTAAAGGACTAGTTGATTAATCTGTCCAATGAATCTAATAATCTGTACAGACCTACAGTACACATTAGTATCCTTCCACAACCTATCATTGTCTGTTTAATGCCAGACATTGACAATCTGTCACACAGGTTCATGTTTATGGGCTCCCAGAGTCTCTGGCACACTGTTATATACTACATTGGGTATTCAGATCAGGTGAGAAAGCACTTTGCTCTCCTGTGGATAAGAATCTCTAAAAGCCTGCAAAAGTAGGTCATTGGAGGGCTGTGAACATTTTGAGGATCTATCTCTGTCTGTATCAGGGCTCGGCTCTGGGCTTGTTTTTTCGTACACAGCGGAAAGAGGCACTCTGTGTTGATAATCTGGTCGGAATATCTACCATGGTCACCGGCCCCGCCACTTTATTCTCCTTTAGCTTCTAATACAAATAATAATATTATGATAATAATAATAATAATAATAATAAAAATGTTACACTGTGAGGTTTGGGTGGAACCAATGACAGCACAGAGAGCGGAGAATAACGGTTAGCCCAAAGGCGTATTTAATAATAATAATAATAATAATAATAATAATAATAATAAGGGAAGGGGGAGAGTAAGGGTAATCCAGAGAGTAATCGAGGGCCGGTCCAGGGTCGGCAGGGGGAGGTCCAGTAACAGGGGAGAGGAAGGGTAATCCAGAGAGTAGTCGAGGGCCGGTCCAGGGTCGGTAGGGGGAGGTCCAGTAACAGGGGAGAGGAAGGGTAATCCAGAGAGTAGTCGAGGGCCGGTCCAGGGTCGGTAGGGGGAGGTCCAGTATCAGGGGAGGGGAAGGAGCCTTGGGAACCAGGAGGGGGCGAGGTCCGTGGGACAGGGGTAGGGGGTCGGGGAGACGAAGGGGCTAGGTCCGTGGGACAGGGGTAGGGGGTCGAGGAGACAAAGGGGCTAGGTCCGTGGGACAGGGGTAGGGGGTCGGGGAGACGAAGGGGCTAGGTCCGTGGGACAGGGGTAGGGGGTCGAGGAGACAAAGGGGCTAGGTCCGTGGAACAGGGGTAGGGGGTCGAGGAGACGTACTGTGAAAGTACGTTCTGGCGCCGGATTGAAGCTCAGGCAGGGTTTAAGTAGGTCGTTGATTGGGGATGGGTTGCAGGTGCGCTGATTGGGGATCGGGTCCAGGTGCGCTGATTGGGGATCGGGTCCAGGTGCGTTGATTGGGGATCGGGTCCAGGTGCGTTGTCGACTGGGAGGAGGACGCTCCAGTGATGACCGCCACGGCCTTGAGGTGGTGCCAGACGGTTGGTTCGGAGGGGGAACCGTAACAAATAATAATAATCATAATGATGCATTCAATTTGTATATGGACTCGAAGCCCATGGACTCGAAGCCCTTAACATATTGTAGCGAACGGCGGGGCAGAGCAGCTTGCCTTAAGCGGGTATCGAACTCGCAACCTTCCGCTTACAAACCGGCCGCGCTAGCCACAACACCAAGAGAGTTAACTCACTTGGCGGAGCTGCTAACGGGCCTTACACAGGGTCGTTACAATATCAAGAATATGAACAAATTGAAAATAACAAATAAAAATATAGGAGGACAGTCACAGAACATCCATAACATAGGGTTAACCCTAACCCTAACCCTAACCCTATACGTTAAATCTCTTTATGTTCTCTGTTACTCTGACATCTGTCTGACTTGAGATCAGTCTCCGCTCCTTGTGTGTGTTAATGGGCGGTGGGGTTGTGTGTGGAAGCAATCACAGACCCACTGATCCATCTACCACAGGGACTGCCCAGCAGGTTAACCTCTGACCTACGGCTGGCTCCCATCCACATTGGATGAGGATTTAAGTGTGCTGCAGCTCCTCGGGTTGGATGGCCGTCACAGTCAGTCGACCCCCTGGAGTGGAACTGTTCCATCACTGTTAACTACTGTCATCTATAGACCTCCTGGCATGTTGTCTCCTAAACCTCACACACGTCGTTCCCACCAGATTAGAGTCAATCAATAGAGGTCATCCTCTGTGTGTGTGTGTGTGTGTGTGTGTGTGTGTGTGTGTGTGTGTGTGTGTGTGTGTTTGTGTGTGTGTGTCTGCGTGCGTGCGTGTGTGTGTGTGTGTGTGTGTCTGCGTGTGTGTGCGTGCGTGTGTGTGTGTGAATCAATAGAGGTCATCCTCTGTGTGTGTGTGTGTGTGTGTGTGTGTGTGTGTGTGTGCGTGCGTGCGTGCGTGTCAATCAATAGAGGTCATCCTCAGTAATGGTGTATTGACTACCACAGCGTTAACCACCCACTCAGTGGTGAGATTATCCCATTCCCCTCACTCTGGGATTATACATTTACAGTAGAAAGGAGGGTATCCCCGCCGAGACTGATCTAATTCGAAATCGTTCCTCGAAATCTATTCTTGCCTGGATTTCCGGGAAAATAACAAATCTTGGAGGATCTCGACGCTCCCGAGAATGCTTTTCCCTCCCGCTATGTGTGTCGTCCCAACCCCCCACCCACCCCCACCCTCCACCTTCTCCCCCCCCCACCCCCACCCTCCACCTTCCCTCCCCCACCCCCACCCTCCACCTTCTTCCCCCCCCCACCCCCACCCTCCACCTTCTTCTCCCACCCCCACCTCAACCTTCTTCTCCCCACCCTCCACCTTCTCTCTCTCCCACCCCCCCACCCTTCTCCCCCCCCCCGCCCTCCAACCGTCCTCTGGATCGTGGTGATGGCTCCTCGTCGCGTGCCTCGCTCCTCGTGGCGTGCCTCGCTCCTCGCCGTGTTTGTGTTCGTGTGCTCCGATTAGCCGCCAGTTCATTAGCAGATTAGCGTAGCGACGCCGGTGGGGAATTCTCCCCAACACAACCGGCTGCATCCTCAAACAGCTTTGTAAACCAAAGCTCCCCTAATCCAGACGACCATCCTTTGATCCTCCGCTACGTCTCCCCGGGCCGCCGTAGGACCGGCGTCGCCGCCCTTCCTCCTGGTGTTGATACACGCGACTGGCTTCCTCGCGTCGCTCAATTATCGTTTTGTTTTGCTACGCCGTCTTTCTGAATTAAATGTAAAGTTTGGTTCTCTCGTTAGAGGTCTGTTGAGCTGGAGTAATGACCGTGGAGCAGAGACACGCGGGGCAACCGCCGTCATACCCACTTTTTCCTTTGGTAAAACTGCCAGTGGCTACGCTAGTCTGATTTCCTCACAGGGCAGGCCTGTAATTACAAAGGAGAAACATCAATAATAATTGCCTGTGGGTCACAAATCACCTTGCACCCCCCCCCCCCCCCCCCCCCCCACGCACACCCACACACCCACACTTCCCCTATAGAAGCCTGTGGTCGTGTACTGTACCCAGGGAGAGCTGTAGAACACGAAGGGACGGGGAGAGAGTTGAGTTTGACTGTAATTGCACATGTAGAGACTGTAGCATTCGTGTGTGTGTGTGTGTGTGTGTGTGTGTGTGTGTGAAGTGCATATGCATGTGACTGGGGCGTGTGGTGATTTCTCCTCAGGCAAACAGTCTCGTCTGACATCTGTAAGGTGGAACTCACTAGCCTTCCCCCTTGGGCGGACATGCCCACAAAGTGTGTGTGTATGTGCGTGTGCGTGTGCGTGTGCGTGTGTGTGTGTGTGTGCGTGCGTGCGTGCGTGCGTGCGTGCGTGTGTGTGCGTGTGCATGTTCAAGTGGTTACAACACAGCCTGACAGCACACACTAATTACAGCTTTGATACCCAGCACCTTTGGTATATGACAAGTAAAGACGTGTGGGGATTGAGGGTACGTATCCAGTCTGCTGTGAAGTGATTACTGCTCACCACACTGTTGTTGTTCCTACTTAAACTGTCCTTGTCATTTTCTCCCCAATGGCAGAATGT
>NC_139676.1:12886900-12891900 GCF_951799395.1 Argentina silus
GGGTGGAGGAGAAGAGGGAGGAGAGGCCGCCACTTTAGACTGTTGAGATGCAGCCCGTGACTGCCACGGGGCAGAGAGGGCATTCGCTAGCTCCTTAATGCCCCTTATCTGGCACCTTCTATATCCATCTGTGTCTCACTGGGGAGCAGAAGGCTGTCCTGCCACATGCCTGTCTCCACTGGGTCACCAGGGGTCCTTCAGTCATGGGGACCCCTCCATCACTACCCCCAAGCAGAAGGCTGTCCTGCCACATGCCTGTCTCCACTGGGTCACCAGGGATCCTTCAGTCACGGGGTCCCCTCCATCACTACCCCCAGCAGAAGGCTTTCCTTCCACATGCCTGTCTCCACTGGGTCACCAGGGGTCCTTCATTCATTTCTGCTCAGGCAGAATCCCTCCTCCATCATCACCAACAACACCCCCCCCCCTCCCCCCCCCACCCCCCTCCCCTCCCCTAACCTCCATGTGTTTTTCTTCTGACACGTTCCCTGTCGACCATGTATTTATGGAAATCGCCAGCGTGATTGAATCTCAAAAAGGCTTTTCACATCTACTGAGTGCTTCTCTGAGACCCCAGCATCAACGTGTGAAAGCTATCTCCCATTTTTCACAACATTTCTTTTTTTTTTTTTTTTTGCGAGTGATGAGATTGACTGTGAATGGAAATGGAGTGGAATATGTTATTATTATATATTCGGGGACCGAGAGTGTTATGCGGTAGGAAACCGAAGAATGAAACTGAAGGAAAGGAAGATTTGCTCCATTGAACACGCAACGCACGTCCTTTTAAAGACACCACGTTTGTCTTATAATGCATCATAACTCCTCCATAACACGTCCTACGTCCGGCTGCACAGCGGGCCCTGGGCTGGAGTCTAGGGGCGCTCGGCACAGACAGAGCAGGCGGCGTTAATGAGCTGCGCTGTATGCAGGCAGGGTGAGGCGGCGTGCTTTGCGATGCTGGTGGTGTAGCGTGGTTATGTAGGCCTGCGCCAGGGCAGGAGCTGAAAACCTCATCTCTCAGTCTAAATGATGAATAATGACCGGCCGGGCGGCCGGGGGCTCTGGTTGACCATCAGACTGCTAATGTTAGCACGCTGGGGGGCCGCAGGCCAGGGACTTAAGCTCTGACAGCAAATAAGAGGAAATGGACGAATACAGAATAGATGAGGGTGCACACACACACACACACATTTGTACACACACACTCACACGCAGGCACACGCACACACTTGTACACACACACACACACACACACACACACACACACTAGTACACACACACTCACTCACACATACACATTCACATGCAGACACACACAGATACACTCATATACACACATGGACACGCGCACACACACACACACACTCACTCATATACACACACGCACACACACACACACACTCACATGCTGGCACACTCATACACACACACACACACACACACACACACACACACTGTTATCAAACACAAATATCCAAAGACACACAAGTTGCATAAACTATTAGACACACACACACACACACACACACACACACACACACACACACACACTCCCATATAGCCAACAGCCTTCTGGTGTGCAGTAACTCTATTGCCCCTTTCTGTAGCGAATGAGCAGAGATATGAGCGTTGTCATTGGTGGGGGTTAGAGTCGCTGCTGAATGCTAACAGCCACACAGCTCAGGGAGGGTAGGAGTGTTTATACACACTCACACACACACACACACACTCACACACACACACACACACACTCACTCACACACACACACACACACACACACACACACACACACACACACACACACACACACACACACACACACTCACACACACACACTCACACACACACACTCACACACTCAAACACACACACACACACACACACACACACACACTCGTATTTCAAGCGCGCCGCGCTCCTCCTGACAGACTCTCTCCTCCTCATAGGCAGATGAACCAGAGTAGAAATGCTGTCAGATCCCAGCAGAATGTTCTAAGTGATTCTCTGCTGCGTTGGCGCTAATCCTGTCAGCGTTGCCATGCCGAGTACACCGTACGCTGGAATCACTGCCAGGCTGTCAAATTAACACGTTTTTCAGAGACTGTGACAATGCAAAAAAAAAATAAAAAAAAAAAAATGTGACGAAATATTGATGTAACCCCGACCATGGAAAGTGAAACCTTTGACAAAATGTTTTAAAGTATCCCCCCTCCCCCCCAAAAAAAATGCCTTGCAGGGAGTTTTTGAGGGGAAACGTCTATGGTTTGACTGGTGTTTGTAGAGAGTGTCTCTAGTCCAGACAGGTAGATGGGACTAACGCTCTCCGACCGGGCTGGTTCTACCTGAGTGCTCCTGTCTAGAGATGATTCAGCAGCTCACCTGATACCTGGGCTCATCCAGCAGATAACAGCCTACCGCACTGGGCAGCAAACACTACACATCCAGTCCCCCTCCAACACACACACACACACACACGGGCACACACGCATATATACACGCACGCACACACACACACACACACACCACACGGGCAGACACGCACATATACACACACGCACACGCACACCCACACACACACACACACACACGTGTGCACACACACACACGTACACACACACACACACACACACATTCCCCCCAGGGGGTTGCTGACTCTCCCAGACCAGTGTAAATCTTCCATGTTCTGTGCTTAAACCCCAGGATCATCCTCTGCTGATCTCCCACTCAACCACAGCTGATAATCCCCCCCCCACACACACACACACACACACACACATCCCCTGGTTAACACAGGAATTCTTACCAGGCCAACTCTAACTGGGTTACTGACCAGGCGGCTATTCGGAGTTAGGGTTAGGGTTAGGGTTAGTGGTAGTGTTTGGGTCAGGGTCAACACTTGTTCTGGGTGGAGCGTGCATGACACCGTGAACAGGGCGCAGAGTGATGATGTCACAGCTGTCACATTGCCGGCTTGTACTTCAACCGAGTGGTTTGTTTCTCTCTGTGTCCTCTTGTTTGTGGTTATCTCCCTGTCTTTCTCTGGGTGTCCTCTTGTTTGTGGTTATCTCCCTGTCTTTCTCTCTGTGTCCTCTTGTTTGTGGTTATCTCCCTGTCTTTCTCTCTTTCTCTCTCTCATCTCTCCTACTGTATTTTTTATCTATCCATCGCTCTTCTTCCTTCACTCTTTCTCTTCTTCAGTACGTACTCTCCCTCCCTCCCTCCCTCGCCCCCTCCCTCCCTCGCTCCCTCCCCCCCTCGCCCCCTCCCTCCCTGCCTGCCCTTTTTATTTTCCCTCACCCCCGATTTTGTAACGTCTACTGCAATATTCAAATTGCAGCAGCTTTATATCTCCCCTGTGTTGAATATTTCAGTCTATTTTGGCCTGTTTCTAGCCTGGCGGAGCGGGGAGATGGGCTATCAGATGTCCAGGTGGAGCCGAGCGCTGGCTCTCTCAGCTCCACACACAAATGGACTTTCTCTGTCCGTCCTCTCAATAATAGAAACCTACACTCAGCAAAAGCCCTGCTCAGAGGGTGGTTACTTATCCCCCCCCTCTTAGCCCCAGAGCTAGTACCCCTGTCTGGGAGGCTGGATCTGGTGTAGTAGCCCTAACTAACCTCTCTCTCTCTCTCTCTCTCTCTCTCTCTCTCTCTGCAGGTCCTCCCTGACATGTCCACATTGCCTTAAACAGAGCAACACCTTCGACCCCTTCTTGTGCATCTCCCTGCCCATCCCTCTGAGACAGACCAGGTAAGAGACACGTCACTGTGTGTGTGTGTGTGTGTGTGTGTGTGTGTGTGTGTGTGTGTGTGTGTGTGTGTGTGTGTGTGTGTGTGTGTGTGTGTGTGTGTGTTCTTTTCAGCAGCTGTTCTTGTTGGCACACACACACACAGTGGAATATGATGACGTGTTTGTTTCTCCGTGAAAGGAGGGATGGTCTTGTCTGATACATACAGTGCAGTAGACAGCTTCTGGATGAGAACTGTCCCTGGAGGAATATACAGTAGCAGATGGATCGTGTCCAACACACACACACACACACACACACACACACAATTACAAGACTGAGAAACGGTATTGAAAAGTCCCTGGCCCGGCTATTTTTTTCCCCTATTTTCCCAAACATACAACAAGTTGCGAGTCAGCACAAGTCCCACAACATGGCCCCCCCAACATGACCCCCCCTTACTTTTGACACGTGAACGAATGAGAGACGGAAAGAGGAAGAGTGAGAGAATGATAGACGCGGGGGGGGGGGGGGGGAGGAAGAGAAAGAGGAGAGATATCAAATTGCACAGACCAGAATAAACAACCGCCGACCATAGCTGACTAAAGCAGTTCAGTGTCATCAGATCCCCCTCTGCCGAACCAATCAATCTGTCGGTGCGTCTCTTCTGGTCCAACGGCTGCACTGAGATCCAATCTCGGGAGTTTGACTCTTCACACTCCAAAGGGATGTCCTCTTGAATAACATAGCTAGTTTCGACATCACTTTCACACATATCTAGAACTATTTCATACTGTCTATCAAAGAGGCTGTGATCTGTCCAGCCTAGGATGTGAGGATATGAGCCTTGTAGCCTAGCCACTTAAAACGAATTGGCCATGCCTTCTGAAAGCCATGCGGGTGTGGATATCGAAACAGAGTCCTCTGATGGACTGTATTCAAAAGTGGAGGTATGTGGAGTTGTTGTTCAAAGCCGATTGTTATTGGAGAAGAATATGGGACAGTCTGTGGAGAGCTGTTCCTGGCTGGGCCGTCCGTCCGTCCGTCCAGCTGCCTGAGTGAAACCCTAGAGAGCGTGGTGGTAAATATGAATCAGGTCCAGACAGGCACTCTGCTGGCCAGAGGCTCACTGGCCTGCTACTGACAGGCCCCCGCTGACCCCCTCCGTCCCTCCTCTCCCATCGCCGCAGAGGCGTCTGGCCAGAATGCCTGACGAGTCTATCCGAGGACCCGGAGTTCAAAGCAGACGGACGCCACCCAAAACTCACA
>NC_139676.1:12909400-12916900 GCF_951799395.1 Argentina silus
GTTTTTCTGTTGCGGAAGTTTGTGATAAGATGTTGTGGCGCCCCCTGTAGGTTGTGTTGGGACACAGCCGGTGGTGTTTTTGACCACTTTCGAGGTAGGCTGTCTGTTATCAGCACCATCCACTATGAGAACCAGAGGATAAGAAGATCTACATGTTGGTAATACACCATTAAAAGTGGTATACCGGTATGTGTCTCAATGAGTCTCTGCAGTTGCTCAGTGAGTCTCTGCTGTTGCTCAGTGAGTCTCTGCTGTTGCTCAGTAGTGAGTCCCTGCTGTTGCTCAGTGAGTCTCAGTGAGTCTCTGCTGTTGCTCAGTGAGTCTCAGTGAGTCCCTGCTGTTGCTCAGTAGTGAGTCCCTGCTGTTGCTCAGTGAGTCTCTGCTGTTGCTCAGTGAGTCTCAGTGAGTGCCCTGCTGTGGCTCCTTGTTTCATGCACAAACAGACGCTGATATTTCCATATTAATCCTACGCTTCAGTGAACAGTATTTGTATTATTATTGTACATCCACTTGTGTGTGTATACGCACGTTGTCTCGTACACATGAACTTCCTGTCAGTATTCTCATATTTATATCCTCGACGTGAAGCGATGGAGACAACATACTAATAACCTACCTATATGAATAATCACATGCAGTTCGGATCAAATGTGTGTGCGAGATGAATGACTTGGGGGTGGTGTGCGCGGGCGGGGGATGTAGGATCAGAGAGGAGTGAGATCCGTGTTCCTTTGAAGAGAACGTGTGATTTTTGAGACCGGGGTCTGGTGTCACATGAAAATTGCAGCAGCCATTTTGTGAGTGCGTTTTGGTAGACATCACTGGCGTTCGGGTTATTTTGTGAGTGCGTTTTGGTAGACATCACTGGCGTTCGGGTTATTTCGCGAACACAACATTAGCTGAATAACAGGAGAGAGGGGTCTTCAAAGCCTCGTCAATTTATAATCCTACTTGATTTTCCGAGGTAGAAATGTCCTCTAGGAAGACAGGGATCTGGTATTATACTGTAACATTGTGTATTTAAAGGAGTTATCAAATGCAGGTGTACTGCAATATTATTCTACACCTTGTTTTGTCCATACACAGTAGTAGAAATGTGTGTGTGTGTGTGCGTGTGTGTGTGCGTGTGCGTGTGTGTGTGTGTCTGTGTGTGTCTGTGTGTGTGTGTGTGTCTGTGTCTGTGTCTGTGTGTGTGCGCGCGTGCGTGTGTGTGTGCGTTCTTCATGTTATCAATATAGAACAGGTGCCTCAATACTTGCAGTACCAAGCATGCGCCGTGATCAGTGGTCCGTGATCCGTGACATACACACACAGAGAGATTCAGCTGGACGAGTCAGAAGGAAGAGACGACCTTATAGTATATGCCATGTGCTGAGGCTTTCAGATACACAAAAAGTGTGTGTGTGTGTGTGTGTGTGTGTGTGTGTGTGTGTGTGTGTGTGTGTGTGTCAGTCATACACAGCAAATCTGTCCAACTTGGCACACACTCTCTCTCTCTGTCTGTCTCTCTCTGTCTCTCTTTCTCTCTCTCTCTCTCTCTCTCTCTCTCTCTCTCTCTCTCTCTCTCTCTCCTCAGACCGACGCGCTCTACAGCGACAGAAGTTTGAGAGTCGAAAAAAGTTCCCTCCAAAACTCACTTTACCTCAGAGTAATAATCTGTCATTAGCGCGTAGCGTCTCGCCGCCGTAGTTCATTACCGTCCTACCAGAGATAAAGTTCTGAACGCAGATGTACGCTCCCCCTCTCCCACCTCTCCAAACAAAAGACCGCGCCGCCATCCTTCGCTGCTTTAAGGTCCTATTAACGAACTAATTTATTTCTTTTTACGCCTGGCTGCGGCTCTATTCTCAGACGGCCCTCGTTTCGAAATGAGTCCATTAGGAACATGATTCTGCTCTTCGCTTTCTAGTAATTCCACCCCTCTTCTCTTTGCCTGGCTGTGTAGAAACCCTCTGATTTATCTCTGACTACACCTTCTCCAGTCAAGGGTGGAGCTACACTATGTAGAAAATATAAGGAAAATATTAAATAAGAGAAAATCTATAAACAAGTGCTGTTGTTATGTCTGGAACTTGTGTATGTGTTTGACCGTATGGGCATCAGTAACAGAGGTGGTAAGGCTCCTTTGATGACTAACTTTGCCTGAGGCCTTAACTTCGAACTTTGCCTGAAGACCAGGTTTTAGCTTGGCAGGCTACCAGAGTCTTGTTGCACAAATGCGGCCGGGTTCGAACCCAGTCGGTAACATAACCCCTTAAACAATACTGTAGCAACTGCAATTAACGGTTGTCAATGCATTTCTATGAATGCGGTACATGAATGCGGTACATTCCTTTACATGTAATGCATGCATGAATGCGGTACATGCATGAATGCGGTACATTCATAGAGTATTTGAACATTCTTGGGATTGGTGCGTGTCTCCCTGCAGAATGCAGGCATGCTGTTCAAGATCAGAGTGGTTGGAGGATCTGCTTCCTGCAGCTACCTGTCTCCACAAGATGGCCGACCTCTCTCCCACCCTGCCGTGGACAGGTGAGGCCAACACACGAACCCTGCACACCTCATACACTCAGGGCTGGTGGAGGTAGGAATCGGAGGACAGGCCCGTTGTAATGCATGGAATGGAATGAGGAATGGTATCAAACAACACGTTCTCATTCCATTCCGTTGCATTACAATGAGCCCGTCCTCCAATTTCTGCCTCCACCAGCCTCCCCTGACCTCACACACCAACACACTCATAGTGCAGCTCTCTGTCCCTCTTCCAGTCAGCCGGAGGCTAACTTTCTCTAGCTAAGACACGTCCATCTCACCCACTCACCTGCATTATCAGTGTGTACAAAGTAATAGTCCACAGTATCTACTCAGCAACCACCGTCTGAAGCCACAGACAGGCTGGCAGACAGGCAGAGAGGCAGACAGGCAGGCAGGCGGGCAGAGAGGCAGACAGGCAGGCAGGCAGCCAGGCAGGCAGGCATGCAGGCATGCAGACAGGCAGCCAGGGAGGCAGGCAGGCAGACAGGCAGGCAGACAGACAGACAGGCAGGCGGGCAGACAGGCAGGCATGCAGACAGGCAGGCATCCAGACAGACAGGCAGGCAGGCAGGCAGGCAGGCAGGCAGGCAAGGAGGCAGGCAGGCAGACACGCAAGCAGACAGACAGACAGACAGACAGACAGAACCCATATCACATCACTGAACAGTAAGAAACATGACAGGTCTGTCCTTTACATGAAGGCCACGTTGAATAGACGGTATGTATTCTGTGTGAAGGCGTAATGCCTTTGAATTAAGCCAATGAGCCGCGAAAGCCGCTTTAAGTAAGCCTCTGTACATTCAGTCAGGGTGTAGAAAGATAAGATCCCACAGAATTATAAGGATTTGATGATGGTATCTGTGGAGGAGATTAAGCCTGTGTTGCCTGTGCTGTCTGAGCTGTCAGTGATAGCAGGGGAGATCAGTCTAAAGCCCTGCCGTCAACGGAACGTGGAGGTCCACTGTAGCAGGGCTCAGGAACTCTGGAGACGACCGGCTGGGTTAGAAGGTTAGAGTGTGTGTGTGTGTGTGTGTGCGTGTGCGTGTGCGTGTGCGTGTGCGTGTGCGTGTGTGTGTGTGTGTGTGTGTGTGTGTGTGTGTGTGTGTGTGTGTGTGTGTGTGTGTGTGTGTGTGTGTGTGTGTGTGTGTGTGTGTGTGTGTGTGCGTGCGTGCATGCATGCGTGTGTGCAGGTATGTGTGGGTGTGTGTGCGGGTGTGTGGGTGCAGGTGTGTGTGGGTGGGTTTGTGTGTGTGTGTGTGTGTGTGTGTGTGGGTGGGTGTGCGGGTGTGTGTGGGTGGGTGTGTATGTGCGCATCAGCCTGGAAATCCAGCTCACTAAAGAACATGGCCATTTATTCGTCGAAATATCCTTGAATAACACAAAACGTACTATAGTTATTATTCCCAATGAGTTTCCTTGTAATCATGTTGTTTCTTGGAGCTTGAGTAGAGAGCCATGCTTTCTGGTCCACACACACACACACACACACACACTCACACACACACACGCATACGTGCAAACACACAAACACGTAATAAGGCAATTACATGGAATATGGAGCTGTGCAGTTTGTGTTACACAAGTACACAACACACACACACACACACACACACACACACACACACACACATCTCATCAATATGATGCATTGCCCTTATTCCTCCTACAGTACACTATAATTATAGTAATTACACAAACTCATTTCTCATACAGCCCTCTCGCATGCAAGGAGAATGACCTCTACACTGCGCTGGCTCTTCAAACGTGTCTGTACCGCACCGTACATATGGAAGTGATTGCACTTTTCAATGTCGAACAACATGTTCCCTACAACATGAATAGCCGGAGGTGAATCATTTCAGGTATGAAGAACATTGGGTTTCAGAGAAGCGGCCGCAGCGTGTTCTGTGTGGGGAGAGGGGCCAGAAGGGCGTTCTGTGTGGTAGAGTGGCCAGAAGGGCGTTCTGCTGGGGGCCAACGGAAGATGAAGGATAAACAGAATGTTGTGCAAACATCGACATTGGGAGACAGTCGGGAGGAGACGGTCTCTTTCATTTCAAGAACAGATGGGTGGGGGGGGGGGGGGGGCACACTCATAGATGGAGAGAGAGAGAGAGAGAATGAGAATGAGGGAGAGAGAAACACGATGCACTGTCACAATGGATATGTGTGTGTGTGTGTGTGTGTGTGTGTGTGTAAGGACACAGAATGAATGTCACTATGGGATATCAACAGTCATTCAGGTAGAGAATGGACCATACCGTACCATGGACTGACCGTGGGAGCAGTACACCATCATGTTGTTGTGTTTCCATTTGAATGGAATCATTGTTGGGTCCCTACGGTGGCCTGTATGCTCCATACTGGGTTCCAGGGGACCACTGTAAAGGTGGCTGCTTGACTGATGAGTGGGAGGACAGTTCCCTTCACACAACGGAGAGAGGATCATCCTACACACACACGCGCGCACACACACACACGCACGTACGCACACACACACGCACGCAGGGGCAGGTTGGGCGAGGGGGCTTAGAGAGAGCTTGCCTGGCTAACCTACCTACCACCCACCTACCTCCTCAGGGAGAGACTGTCTCTCTCTCTGCTCTCTCTCTCTCACACACACACACACACACAGAGGGAGAGGGAGAGGGAGAGACTGTCTCTCTCTCTGCTCTCTCTCTCACACACACACACACACACACACACACAGAGGGAGAGGGAGAAAAGCCCCCTACCACCCACCTACCTCCTCAGGGAGAGACTGTCTCTCTCTCTGCTCTCTCTCTCTCTCTCTCTCTCTCACACACACACACACAGAGAGGGAGAGGGAGAGGGAGAGGGAGAAAAGCCCCCTACCACCCACCTACCTCGTCAGGGAGAGACTGTCTCTCTCTCTCTGCTCTCTCTCTCTCTCTCTCTCACACACACACACACACACACAGAGGGAGAGGGAGAAAAGCCCCCCTAGCACCCATTTCAAACACTCCTTCAGGGTATTAGAAGAGTTGGAATTAGAGAGTAAAGTGGTATTGATCTGGTGAGAACCATGTGGGTGTGGAGGTTTGAAGTAGGACTGATGTCAGGGGAGTTGTGACAGACAAGGGATAAGACATGGCCGTGTGTGCGTGTGCGCGCGTGTGTGTGTGTGCGTGTGTGTGTGCGTGTGTGTGTGTGCGTGTGTGTGTGTGTGTTTGTTGTGATCAGAAACAACAGCCCAGCTCCACTGAAGATAAAAGCCATATTAATTCCCACCACGTTCCTGTGTTATTGCTGCCCGCCTTTAAATCCATGCCGAAAGAATGGCAATTAAGGACAGGAGGCTGCGTGCCGGAATAAACCTGACTTCAGCACTACGCCACGACGTCTGACTCGGTCTGAACTCACGGCTTAAATACCCGCTGAAGACTTTAAACACTTTTCACATCATATTTTTCATATTTCTCATATTTATAGCTTAGGGCTAGGACTCAGGCACTATAGCTTCTTATAGGATTTGTGTTCCTTTGTTTCTTTCATGGTAGAGAAGAGAGAGGGAGAGAGAGAGAGGGATAGAGAGAGGGAGAGAGAAAGAGAGAGAGAGTGAGAGAGGGAGAGAGAGAGGGGGGGAGAAAGAAAGAGAGAGAGGGAGAGAGAGGGGGGGAGAAAGAAAGAGAGAGAGAGAGAGAGAATGGTAGTACTGTTATAACTGTGAGAGAAGTTCTACACTACATCGACCGTTGTTCTGCTGTGAGTTCTCTGTTGTTCTACTGTGAGTTCTCTGTTGTTCTACTGTGAGTTCTCTGTTGTTCTACTGTGAGTTCCTGATTCTCCAGAGAGAATGTACAACGTGATGTCACGGTATGTAGATCATCAGAACGCCAGCCGTAGCCCTGCAGGGAGAGGGGGTGTTACATGAAACTACATGAACCCTGGGTCTGTCTGTCTGGAGCCGCTGTGACCTTCCTGTAAAGCACAAGTCAAACGAACACACACACACACACACACACACACACACACACACACACACACACACACACACACACACACACACACACACACACACACACACACACACGCAGCCCAGAGGAGTTCTTGTCAAAGCAGTGTTCTGAATATATCTTGATTCCTCAGGTGGATAAACTCTCCCTCTCTCATGCGGCTGCAATATTTGCACTTCAGACCACACCGTTTCATTTCATCATTCTTTCATTTTAAGAAGAGAGAGAATCTGATATAACCCTCACGTTGTATTATAAATGTGACCGCCAGAATTAGACCCTTTTTCCACGGCAGGGTGTTAAATGGTGGAAGGGAGTGGCGGTGGAAGGGAACACTGTGAAGTCACAGGAAGTTTACAGTTTTGACAGAATGCAGTCACTTTAATTTTACACAGTTTCGTACATTTTAGTCCATGGCTGAACCCGAGAAAACTGGCCCTTGATATCTGATGACGGTGAGTTTTGGCTCCCTGTTCCTTAGTCAAGCCTGCCACCTAGTGGTGAATTCCAGAACCTCCATCTCTGTTCAGTTTATCATCATTCAGCACGTTGGCAGTGTTCATCAATCAAATTTAGTTGTTCTGAATTCTGAGTGCCTTTTACCAGTGCTTGAAGTTTCAGATCAACAATGCCATGTCTCTGAATACTGATGTTTTGGTCAATTCAAAGTGAAGGGGGAAAGTTTAATGGCATTTCAAAACAAAACGCTGTAACTCCCGGTATTCATCAATCAATGTCTCAAAGCGTAGAGGACATTTATGTTTGAATTCTGAAGGTGTTACCATGCTTATGGTCACAGAGCAGCAGTGTGTCATGCTGTGGAATATTAATGTTTGTTTTATCTGTTGTCAAATGAGGGAGTTAAAGATGGACGTGAAGGCATTTTAAAACATTAATCCTAATTTTTACAATTTGACACACAACCTTGGCCAATGTTTGGATAACATATGGGATTCCTAAACCTAGATACTAGCCCAGTTTTAAA